>NC_045453.1:57219856-57225861 GCF_002776525.5 Piliocolobus tephrosceles | reverse complement strand
CAAAAAAAAAAAAAAAAAAAAAAAAGAAAATTAGTAAATTTTCATAGTATAAATAAAATCTGTGTTTGAAATCTGTCAAGTAAAACTCAAATGAAAGTCTTAGAGCTGCGTTACAATTTGGAAATACCACATTATCTAACTTTTCATGTGTTAGACACCATGTGTTAGACACCACATACAAAGAAAAAAGAAACTGGGATATCTAGACCTACTTTGTTTTATTTTTATTTATGAATTTATTTATTTTGTTTTTTTTAGAGACAGGGTCTTACTCTGTCTTCCCAGTTAAGAGTGCAGAGGCACGATCAAAGCTCACTGTAGCCTCAAACTCTTAGGCTCAAGCAATCCTCCTGCCCCCTGAGTAGCCGCCACTCTAGGCACACATCATCATACCTGGATAATTCTTTCTTTCTTTTTGTTTTTTTTTTTTTTTTTTTTTGTAGAGACAGGATCTTGCTATGTTGCCCATGCTGGTCTCAAACTCCTGGCCTCAAGCAATCTTCCCGCCTCAGCCTCCCAAAGTGTTGGGATTATAGGTGTGAGCCACTGCGCACAGATTGGAGCCACTTTGGGCAACTCTTCCCTGATCTCTATGGGCACAAAGTCTGACCATTCAAGGAGATGGAATGAGGCACAGAGCAAAACAAAAATAAACAAAAAAAAACACAAACATGATTCTCCCCACCTTAGTGTGCCATTTCCATTGGTACACTAAGGTGCCAAAAGTGCTAAGGTCAAAGCTCAAAGGCATTTTCACAGGCTGCATAAACCACTTGCTGATTTCCCTTATTCTCTTATTTACTGCACATGTATATGTAACAGGCACGATGCTAATAACTTCACATACATATTATTTTATTCAATCCTCACAACAACCCTAAGAAAGATGTGATTTTTATTCCCATTTTAGAGACAGGGAACTGAGGCCCAGAGAACTTCTATAATTTCCTCACTCTGACTCATATTTGCACCCAGACCTGATGTCAGACCTCGAGCTCTTAACCACTTCCCTCTGGCATCTTGGCTGAAATCTTTTTAAATTTCTATTCCCTATGGCTCCTCCTACTTACCTGATGAAGAGAACACACCCCCCTTGGGGGTCAGAGACCAAGCCCCAGATGAAGGACACGCAGGTGCCCGCAAGGGATCCGGATCCGGCGCAGCACTTGTGGGAGGGGATGGCGGTGGGAGTGGGGACACGGGGTGAGGGACGGGGTACCTTTTCTGCAATGCCGTTTTCCGTAGTGTAGATCGCCATGAGCTCGGTGTCCTCATTGTCCTGCTCACCGCTGGAGGTGGCGCCACCATTGATCACCACCTGCAGAGACAATCCACTTAGAGGCTGTTTCAGCGCGAACTACATGTTCCTCTCCAAAAGCCTTTTGTAATTCTCCTGGTGAGTGCATGATCAGTCATGGTTTTGATGCAGAAACATACTCCATGTACCAGACGGGGAGGCTGCCTGAGCAGAAGGCTCAGCTGGGGAAAACAGAAATAAAATCCCAGGACAACCTCAGCAGGGGCACTCCCACATCCTCCAGGGCAAGGGAAGTTTGGCTCAGAGGCCCATGCTGTTTGTGGACCACGCCCTGGCTGAACAGGTGAGAGTACCCTGAGCTGCCTCAGTTAAGATCCCTGCCCACATAACCACCTGAGGCCGACTTCCTGCCCCTAGAAGAGGAAATATTCCAGCTGGAGGAACTCAAACTCTGCTGTTCACTGAAGTAAACCAGCCCCCAGGAGAGCACTCCTCACTAAGGGGCTACACCACCATCCCGGATTCTGCCAGACAGTAGCAAGAGCCATAAAATGTTTTTACTTTTTAGCCAAATGGTTCCACTTCTAGGAATCTATCCTGGAGAACAATATTGAGAACAAAAGCTTTAACCCAAAGAAAGTAATCACTGTTTGGAATAACAAATAACTAGTTTTTGTTTTTTAGGTTTTGTTGTCATTGTTGTTTTGTTTTTGAGACGATGTCTCGCTCTGTCACCCAGGGTGAAGTACAGTGTCGCAGCCTCGGCTCACTGCAACCTCCGCCTCCCAGGTTCAAGAAATTCTCCTGCCTCAGCCTCCCGAGTAACTGGAATTACAGGCGCCCTCCATGACACCTGGCTAATTTTGATATTATTAGTAGAAATGGGGTTTCACCACGTTGGTTGGGCTGGTCTTGAACTCCTGACCTCAGGTGATCCACCCACCTCAGCCTCCCAAAGTGCTGGGATTATAGGCATGAGCCACCACACATGGCCCAAATAACTAGTTACAGGCCACTGACACCCAGAACACTACAAGGGAAAAGATTTTTACACAGGGTAATATCAAGGAAAACACGCATGTAATAAATATTAAGGTAACTGTATATATGGTTGACAGTGCAACTACATTTAAAAACTACAGATTTAAAAAGTATACAAAAAGTTCAAATTCCAGCATTGTGAAATACATTAAAAGCAAGCAGAAGACAAGTGATGGCCTAAGAGCAGCAGATACAAAAAGGGTCGGTATCAATATTCATAAAGAACACCTCAAACCAATAATAAAACCAAACAATCCAATTCATCCCTGAGAGATCTAAGGAAAAAAGATGGAGATGAAATGGGCAAGGGTTAGGAATATATCATTCATAGAAGAAAAACATATGTACAATAAAACACATGAAAAGCTGTTCTAGGCCGGGCGCGGTGGCTCAAGCCTGTAATCCCAGCACTTTGGGAGGCCGAGACGGGTGGATCACGAGGTCAGGAGATCGAGACCATCCTGGCTAACACGGTGAAACCCCGTCTCTACTAAAAATACAAAAACTAGCCGGGCGAGGTGGCGGGCGCCTCGGGAGGCTGAGGCAGGAGAATGGCGTAAACCCAGGAGGCGGAGCTTGCAGTGAGCTGAGAGCCGGCCACTGCACTCCAGTCTGGGCGACAGAGCGAGACTCCGCCTCAAAAAAAAAAAAAAAAAAAAAGAAAGAAAGAAAAAAAAAAAAAAGAAAAGCTGTTCTATATCATTTTAAATTACGGAAATAATGATTAAAATTTTATTTTTAGAAAAACAAATTTAGAAAGAAACTTAAAAAACGGAATCAGGTGTTGACCAAGGTATGGGGGAGAGTTACTCTCCTGTGTTCTTGGAGAGAATCTGCTCTTGGTGGAATGGCCTTCATGGAGGGATAATTTGGCAATGGGATTTAAAACAGGTATTTCTGTGGATCCAGCAATTATACTGATAGAAGCTTATCCTCTAGAAATATCCATGCAGGTAATATGTAGGTTCAAGGATGATCACTGCTATAATTTATGAAATACTGAATACTTGGGGACAACACAAATGTTCATCAAAAAGACACAGTTACACTATTATACACTCATTTAGAGGAGATATTCAGCCATTAAAAATAATAAAGCACCAGACACGGTGGCTCAGGCCTGTAATCCTGGCACTTTGGAAGGCTGAGGCAGGTGGATCACCTGAGGTCAGGAGTTCGAGACCAGCTGGCCAACACAGTGAAACCCCTTCTCTACTAAAAATACAAAAATAACCCAGGCATGATGTTGCACATCTGTAGTCCCAGCTACTCAGGAGGCTGAGGCAGGAGAACTGCTGGAACATAAAAGGAGGGGGCTGCAGTGAGCCCAGATCGCGCCATTGCACTCCAGCCTGGGTGACAGAGCAAGACATCAACTCTAAATAAATAAATAAATAAATAAATAAATAAATAAATAAATAACTGATGTGCTAATTTAAAACAAACAAACAAAACTCCAAGAAATACTGTTTTTAAAAAGTCATAAAACAATAAGCCTAGATTTATCCCAACTGAGCTAAAAAAGAAAATTGTAATGACCTCACCACTTGTCTAAAAAGGACAGAAAAGGATACAGGAAAATCACAACCAGTAGGAAGGGTGCTGCCTTAGGGACAGGAACAGCAATAGCAGACATCTTTCATTTTTTTACTCCCAACCCTTTGTAAGTTGGATCTTTTATGATCAGGAAGTATTTGTGTTATTTGTATACTGCTTTTTTAAAACAGATAATTTTTTTAAAAAGACATACTCCAAAATGCTAACAGTGGTTGTCCTTAATTGGTAGGGCCATTTTTGCCAACTTTTTCCCCTTTTTATATTTTGGTAATTTCCCAAAATGAGTAAGTACAATTTATTTTGATAATAGGGAAGAAATTTAAGAATAAATCCTAGCAGCACAGCTTAGATTGAGGAGGTCCACAGGGATTCCCAATTCATGTGTTTTTGTAGTCAAGGAAATCAGGGCAGTGAAAAATCAGGTTTCTCATTCAAGGTCATACAGATTACAACCCAGGTCTAAAGTGGGTTTTTAAGTATGCCAGAGAGGCCGGGCGCAGTGGCTCATGCCTGTAATCCCAGCACTTTGGGAGGCCGTGGCAGGCAGATCACCCGAGATCAGGAGTTCGAGACCAGCCTAGCCAACATGGCAAAACCCCATCTCTACTAAAAATACAAAAATTAGCTGGGCGTGGTAATAGGCACCTGTAATCTCAGCTACTCGACAGGATGAGGCAGGAGAATCACTTGAACCCAGGAGGTGGAGGTTGCAACGAGCCGAGATTGTGCCACTGCGCTCCAGCCTGGTCAACAGAGCGAGACTCCATCTCAAAAAATAAAAAATAAAAAATAAAATAAAATAAAAATAAAAAGTATGCCAAAGATCTCAATTAATTAGTACATACTCATACAGAGCAGAATTCTCTTACATTTCTTCAAATAAAGACCTGCTTTTAAAATTATTTCTCAAACATGTTATAGTTTTTTACACAAGCCAACTGAGTTTGTGGAGCTGGTTTGCTTACAAAACCTGGCTGCTGGGAGGATACACATTCCTGGCCAAGTTCAGGTTCACTAGATGAAACTCTTAACTTAAGAGAGAACTGTGCTCCAAGTCATATCGCAGCAGTGCTCAACCCACTGAGAAGCCAAGAGCAACATGCTCTCAGGATGAACTCTCTTAAAACACAGATTAATTACTAAATCATCAGAAAAACCCAGATATGACTGAAAGTCCTACTCTAGCCAAACTAACCTTCAACTGCATTTATCTCGGGTTGTTGCAGGGAACAGCAACTTTACCAGTATGGGGTTTCCTTTGTGGGAGATGAAAATGTTTTGGAACAAAATGGAGGAGGCTATACAACACTGTGAGTGTGTTAAAATATCACCAAATTGTTCACTTTAATTTCATGTTATGCAAATTTCACCTTGATACATGAAAAAAAAAATCATCTGTATACATGGCACCAAGAAGATAGATTTTGGAATGAGTCAGCAATTCCTACTGCTCCCCTGACATATTCCATTCCCTACTTATACACACACAAATAAGTACAGATGATCCCCAACTTACAATTGTTAAACTTAGGATTTTTTGACTTTACAGTGGTGCAAAAGTGGTGCGTATTCAGTAGAAACTGTCAAGTACCCATACAACCACTCTGCTTTTCACTTCAGTATTCAAGAAACTGCAAGAGATATTCAACACTTTATCATAAAATAGGCTTTGTGTTAGATGCTTTTGCCTAACTACAGGCTAATGTAAGGGTTCTGAGCACATATGAGGTAGGTGAGGTTAAGTTATGAAATACCAGGAGGTTAGGTGTATTAAATGCATTTTAGGAGTGTAACTCTGTTGTAAGTCAAGGAACATCTGTATTATAAAATGCAGACACGGCCGGGCGCGGTGGCTCAAGCCTGTAATCCCAGTACTTTGGGAGGCCGAGACGGGCGGATCACGAGGTCAGGGGATCGAGACCATCCTGGCTAACATGGTGAAACCCCGTCTCTACTAAAAAAAATACAAAAAAAAAAAACTAGCCGGGCGAGGTGGCGGGCGCCTGTAGTCCCAGCTACTCGGGAGGCTGAGGCAGGAGAATGGCATAAACCCGGGAGGCGGAGCTTGCAGCGAGCTGAGATCCGGCCACTGCACTCCAGCCGGGGCGACAGAGCGAGACTCCGTCTCAAAAAAAAAAAAAAAAAAAAA
>NC_045453.1:57206140-57219756 GCF_002776525.5 Piliocolobus tephrosceles | reverse complement strand
CAAAAAAAAAAAAAAAAAAAAAAAAAATGCAGACACTCCAAAGCCTAGAAAAAAAGCTCACATATTCATTCATTCAACAAATTGTGGTTGTATCTCAGGCAGTGAGAATGCAGGAGCTCAGTCCAGACTGAGTGCCCCGCCAAGGAATTCTGCTGTTACACAGGAGGCAGTCAGTAGCCACAATGAAATGCCAAGAACAGGAGTGCCACAATCAGATGCTTGCACTGGACAGCCCCTCACTGCAGCAGGAGAGTGGATGGGTGGGGTAAAGGAATGACTCTTTGGCACACGAGGAGACGGTAGCTGGGCCAAGGTGTTAATGGCGGTCTGGGAAAGACGGTCAGCTTCAGGAGAGAGCAATGATGTGGACTTAACGCCCCCCAAAGATTGTCTGGATGGGAGCTCTGTGGTGAGTACAGGAGAGAGATACCATCACAGCACAGCAGGGGGCATGGGGCTAAAGTGTCCAGGCTCCTGTCTGGGTTTCTCAGCTGGGAAGCTGGGTGGACGGAGGTGCCAGTCCCAAAGAGACTGGTGGAGGTAGGAGTGGAGTGTTTGTAAGCCAATTCAAAATGTGTGTGACCCACAGAAATCATCCGAAAAAGGAAGCTTTACTTTGCCAGGCTAGTCCAGGAAGTTTATTTAACTGTAAATACTACTGACCTAGATAACCTATGGTTTGCACAGGTCCAGCTGTCCCTGGGAACCTCAGAGCCCAGCCTCCCCCTGCTACCCTCCTGTTGCACAGCTGAGACGTGGCTCTTCTCCCCATGCTACCCCTATCCTCTAAGGAAGCCCGTAATTAGATGGGGACACCAGCTGGAAATGTTCTTCTCTTACTGGCTGGTCTCTGACCTGTTTGCGTGCAGGGGGCTGCCTAAATGATTCCTGCCTAAATGGTTCTTACAGATGAAGAGTTCTACTGGAAGTACTAGTCTATTTTACTAATATTTTTTCCTTTGGCTTATTAAAATAGATATTCTAATGGTCTACTTTTAATGCAAAATTTAATTTTAAAAATCAAACGGTAAAAATCAGTTCTTGAGGACTGAACGTTTTTATGGGAAAAGGATTAAAACATTGATGGTAGTATCAAAGCTTCCTATTTTGGAACTTGTAAATATTATTTTAACTGGGAAATAAAACACGTCTTGGGAAGCTTTCTAAACTTAATAAAAGTCTGGTTTTCTTTTGGGTAACTAATAGATAACAGAAGAATCTTGGCATCATTCACCTCAGGAAATTGATCAAGTTTTTATAAAAATACCAGCAGATTAGTATAACCCTTTTGGGAACAAGATGTCCTTTCTTCTCCAAAACTGTCTTAAACTAAACTCATGGCCTGAAGTTTTGTCTCTTAAACTAATATTGTACAATCACTCAATTAGCTATGAAAGGAGGCTTTCTCTGCCTAACCAGATGATTTTGTTTGTCTCCAATATGCAATTGCATTGTACTTATTGAACAATGGACACATTTCCACACTCAGAGTCAAGTCTTACACCTTGACTTTGAGTGTGGAAATGTATCCGTTGCTTAATAAATACAATGTCTTTTTTGCTTGTGTTTTATTTCTACTAAACTAAGACAATGGTATTAAAGCATTTATTTCCGAACAGTTCGCCTGAGATGGTCAGAGGTGTAGGAAGCAGGAGTGACAGAAGTCATTGCCTCGGGGTGTCAGTGTCACAGCAGTGCCAGGCAAAACTGACAGTTGTATGTGCCCACATTTCTCAAGCAGAAGTGACAGTGCATGTGCTGCTTACTGACACCTGTCAGGCGGAGGGCACCGGAACCTGCGAAACCCCACACCTTCTATGAGAGTGTTCAGAACTCAATTTCTCACTTATTCAGGATGTGGTCATCATTCATCCACACTGCAACATGTCTGGCCACTAAGAAAACCCCTTTATACTAAGCCAATCACTTTCAGAATAGTAATCGTTCCCCAAATTTCTGCTTTCTATTCTTTTAAGAGAAAGGTAACACACACTGTCATCAATCCCTCTTCTCAATGCGAGCACACACCATTATTTCCTCTTGTATCCAAATCTACTCCACAATTAAAATGTGTTTTGAATACACAATAAAGATAATAGATTAGTGTTTCCCAGCCTTTACTCCAAGCTCCTTTACTATGAACATGAAGACTTCCCACCTACTTTCAATATTATTAGAAATTTCAAAATTAACCACTATGCTTGTCAATCTTAGATTACATCATCTCTAAAAGATGCGGCAGCAGACAGATCTAACATGACGCTAGCGACCTTGCATCTGGCTCATGCAGCAAAGCCTCTAATTTTGTTTTCACTGCCTCTTCCAACAGGACGGCTCCTGTAACTCCCCAGTGCAGGTGATGCTGCTGGATGGCTCGGCCTCCACCACTTGCCTGACCCAGCCTGGTCTTCTTAGGGCCACCTTCTTCAGAAGGCTAAGGCTGTGGCAGCCAGAAGCACCCTGGGGGTTCCAGCTGCAACTCACCTGTCCCCCAGCAGGGCGACAAGAGGAGGCAGAAGGAGCCTTACCTCTCCCCCTGCCGGCTCAGAGCAGAGCTCGGGCGGGTAATGTGTCTGCCATGGCCCACACTGAAACACTCTGCAGTGTGTGTTCCTCCCACACCCCAGGCAGGTGGTGCTGGTGGCTGCTACTGTCTGCCTGGCACATATTCATGCCTGGCACTAGGCTGGGCACTTCAAACATCTTCCTGCTAGGTGAGGTTTCTAAGAGATGTCCCTGGGGATTCCGTCCCCAGATGGATTCAAGAACAGATCCGGAGGCCACGCAGCACGTGACAGCACTCCACCCGAAGTGGACCGCCTTCTCCCATTCTTTCCAGCTGCTAACACATTACAGATAACAAACCCATGTCTCTACAATGTAAAGAATATGGAAGGGACACAAACCCAACAAGAAAAGGGCTAACATCCCAATAGGAAAATGACTAAGGAAATAAACATGCTTCCTGAACAGTGAAAAGATGCTCAACCTTACTCATAAGAAGATAACGCATTAAAACTGTGATGAGAGGCCAGGTGCGGTGGCTCACACCTGTAATCCCAGCACTTTGGGAGGCCAAGATGGGTGGATCACTTGAGGTCAGGAGTTCCAGACCAGCCTGGCCAACATGGTGAAACCCCATCTCCACTAAAAATATAAAAGTTAGCTGGGCATGGAGGCTCGCGCCTGTAATGCTAGCTACTTGGGAGGGTGAGGCAGAACTGCTTGAACCTGGGAGGGGGAGGTTGCAGGGAGCCGAGAACATGACACTGCACTCCAGCCGGGGCAGTAGAACAAGACTCCACCAAACTATGAGAAAACTCTTTCTACTTACTAATCGGGCAAAAGCCCAGTCTGACCATATGTTGTGCTGCCAAGCATGCAAGAAAACAGGCATTCACACATTGCTGACCAAATTCCTCAACAGAGGGCAATGTGGTGAGTAGCCCCCTCAGCTTACCAAGGCACATCCCCGCTGACTCAAAAATCTCACTCTTGGAAATCTATCCTGCAATTACACCCGAGTGAAACAACTTATGTGCAAGGTTATTCAGCGCAGTGCTATTTGTAATAGCAAAATATTAGAAACAGTCTAGATGTCTATCTGCAATAATTAAATAAATTATGGTATATCTATACCATGGATCGCTTTGCAGTTATAAAAAAACAATGAAGATAATCCTTATACACTGACACAGGTACACAGAACATCATCTGTATATCAGAAAGTGAAAAGAGCAAGAACAGAGCTACGAACACTTCTTTCTACAACAAAAGCTGCTCCCCCTAAACAGAGACAGAGGAAACATCTCCCTGTCCTAGGGCTACCAGTAATGACAGGCACAGATCTGGCTGGTGGTGCAGCTGGTTCTCCTTCTATTCCCTCAAATTGCTATCGGATCCAGGGATTTTCTCTGCAATTGTTCTGTATGACGCAGTATCTTTGATCACCAGTATTGCTCTGCAGGAATAAAGGGGCTAGGGAGAAGAACAGACACAATGAAAGAATCTAAATGGCCAAGGAATGCTGGCAGAAGTGTTTGGCTTCACTGAAACTCAAAATTAGAGCAATCAGATACACTAAGGTCAATATAAACTAGGCTGTCATTTATTCTAGCAAAGCATTAGAAACAATCCAAAGTCCCAATGAAAGTAGAAAAGTTAGATCCATTATTTGCTATATGTCACAATTACAAGTTCTGTTTTTAGTAATATTGAGATGCCATGATATCATACAAAGTTAAAGGCATTAGAAAGCAGATTGTGTGTTGATGAGAATTTTATAAAAGAATACTCAAACACTTGTTTTAAATCTCTGGAAAGAAATACATCAAGGCTGGGCACAGTGGCTCATGCCTGTAATCTCAGCACTTTGGGAGACCATCACTTGAGCCCAGGAATTCGACACCAGCCTAGGCAACATGGCAAAACCCCATTTCTACTAAAAACAGCAACAATAACAACAACTAGCGGGTGTGGTGGTACATGCCTGTAGTCCCAGCTACACAAGAGGCTGACATGGGAGGATCACTTGAGCCCAGGAGGTCAAGACTGCAGCAAGCTACGATCATGCCACTGCACTCCAGCCTGGGTGACAGAGTGAGACCCTATCTCAAACAACAATCATAACCAAAAAACAAAAGAAAAGAAATACACCAAAATATCAGCAAAATATTTTCTGTTACTAGCAAAATAAAAGAAAGTGTCGTTTTTCTGGCTAGTGAGATTTTAAATTATTTGTTTTCCTCATTTTACCATTCTGTATTTTCTGTAGTAAACTTATTTCTCTTGTAAATGAAGAAAGTTACACAAATAATGAAAAAGGGAC
The DNA here is from genome assembly GCF_002776525.5 of Piliocolobus tephrosceles. Taxonomy (NCBI): domain Eukaryota; kingdom Metazoa; phylum Chordata; class Mammalia; order Primates; family Cercopithecidae; genus Piliocolobus; species Piliocolobus tephrosceles. The sequence goes on along the minus strand of NC_045453.1, from coordinate 57,214,928 downwards.
AGAAAATGAACACATGAGAACTATAAAAAAGAAGCAGTAAAAGAACATATCAGCGTTCTTGCTTCTTCCATTTCACCCCAACAATGTATTTTGACCCGTAAAACCTAGGCAGAACTATGGATGCTTTAAAACATCCATTTTAAGGGCAATTTAAGGGGGTGGGGAATGTGACAACTGAGTGATTACTGCCTCGAAACCTCCAATATCACATCTTCCTCCTCAAGTACTTTATCAAATCCTAGCAGGAATGAACTTTTTTTCCAATAGGATTATGGGCTTAGATTATGGTAAAGAAATCAGTCTGAAATATTTTATCTCTAATCATTAAAACCAAGAAGCCTGCCTACCTAGCTTAGGCAAATAAAAGTTAGTGGGGGTGGGGATTAGGAATTTAGAAGTGGGGATTCACCTAGAAGAAAGGAAATCTGAAGTAGTCCTGGAAATGCAAAAGGCACAGGCAGGAATAGCAAGACCCCATCCTGAAGGGAAGGAGGCAGAGAGAGCGGGAGGGTGGATAAGGAAAAGAGTATCTTACCATGCACACAAATCTTCACTTGCATCCCATCGTTTTGATGTTTTCATTTAAAAGCATACATTGGCATATTCCTTTTCTAACACTTTTTCCCCTCAACTTACAAATTTTAAAAGAGAAAAGTGTGCTCATTTTGGTTGTTCCACTTCAAGCTGTTAAGGGCATCCCCCGCCTAAATCATGGCCATTATGCAGTATATTAAAACTCTCATCTTACAGAAACAGGAGAATTAAACCAATTCCCTGGGCCGACTCCAGGAAACAGTCTCTCTTCATCCTTAGGCCCTTCTCGGAATCATAGTCAATCCCAAAATCTATTATTCTTACAGAAAGAACATTTTCCCAGACAACTATTATTATCATCCAGTTGAGACTTTTCATTTTAAGAGCTAAGTACTCCAAATTCTCTATTTAGGGATGTACAAAAAGGAACTTCACAGCACCCGGTACTAAAGTCACAAGAACAAGGACATGTTCTGGGCTTCCTTGCTTGGTTTTTAGAATAAAAGTATTTGCACCAAAAAACCTTTTGCGTTCTTTTTACTGCTGAAAATGGGCATATTCAAATCTGTCATCATATAGTCAGGGGTTTAGAGGAACCGAAGCAGCCATTAAATGGTTTCTTCACGGTACCTCCCTACATCTTTCTGCCAAGGTCACTTGTCTTAAAAGAAGGGACGGGAAGGCAGAAGGGAGGGAAGGGAAACAGAAAAGGAAATAAAGGAGCATGGGTCCCTGGTCCTGGTGGCTGCCTTCCTCCCCTCTGCTCCGGGGCATCCTCGCATCCCCCCATCCTTGCACAGCACAACTCTGAGCCACACCACCACTCTGTCCTGCTCACCTCCTGCCTGCTAGGCACACCCATCAGGACACAGCCCCACAGGCCCCAGGTCTCCTCCTGAAGCTCTTTCCAGGAGTCTCTTCCAGGACAGCACCTCGCCCCTTCTTTTCAAAGCTCTTGGCCACACCTCCAGCCAACCCTTCCTCCACTGTGGCTCCTCCCCGCCCTCCCTCCAGAGTCAGAATTTCTCCTGACATACTTTTCAAAGCCTGGAACGGGTGTTTCTTTCTGAAGGGACTTGCTCCCACCCTCATCCAGCCCAAAAGCACAGAGACCAGGTCTGCTCTAGAGCCTGGGGGCTTCTCCCACCTCCACAGGGCAAGCACCGAGGACACAGCTGCTGTCAGCACACCTGTCCTAGGGCCACCAGCTCCTGCCTGGCCTCCTGCTTTTCCTCTTTAGCCTACTCCCCACTAGGCAGAGCATGTCACATCTCTGCTCAAAGGCCTCCAAAGGTTTTTCTCAGGCCAACATCCTGGTCAGGCCCACAAGGCCTATAGAATCTCTGGTCAATACTCACCCTGGTGGAACAACACCAGCACCCCCCTGCCATGGGGCCTTTGCCCTTGAAGCCCACACACAGACTTCCCATAACTCTCCAGGACTTTACTCAAAGGCCGCCTTCTTGGTGCAGCCTTTCCTGGCTTCCTGAATTTTCAGCATCCATACCGCTCCCTTACCTTTTTCCCCTAGTGTTTGTCAATATCTAACATCTATACATTTGACTTATTTCTATTGTGGGTTGCCTGTCTCCCACACCAGAATGGAAGCCCTGTGGCCGGGCAAAGTGGTTCCGCCTGTAACCCCAGCACTTTGGGAGGCTGAAGCAGAAGGATTGCTTGAGTTCAGGAGTTTGAGATCAGCGACATAGTAAGACCCTGTCTCTACAAAAAAAAAAAAAAAATTAAAAATCAGCTGAGCACAGTGGCATGTGTCATATTCCAGCCACTCAGGAGGCTGAGGTGGGAGGAAGGCTTAAACCCAGAAGGCTGAGGCTGCAGTGAGCCATGATGATGCCACTGCACTTCAGCCTGGGTGATAGAGCAAGACCCTGTCTTTAAAAAAAAAAAAAAAAAAGATGGAAACTCAGGGATTTTTGTCTGTCTATTTATTGCAGTTCTCTAGAGCCAGACCTATGAGTGGCACCCAGTTCCTACTTTTAAAAGGACAAATTAATGAATGGTTTGCAGGTTATGTATGATCACTGTCCTACCTCACATTCTGTTTCTCACTATTTCCCTCCCTGATTTATTTTTCTTCACAGAATCAGTGGCTGGCTGCCACAAGACTGATATATTTACTTGTTTCTTTACTGTTTTTCTCCTCCCACCATCACGAGGAGGCCAATTCCAGGACAGAGCCTCACACGAAGCAGGTGCCCAATAACCATCTGCTGAATGCAAGAATTCCTTTCCTCCACACTTTCCAGGTCAGGTCACTATCGGCTCCCACCTGGGCTGCGTAAGCACCCTAACTTGCCTTCCTATCTCCAGACCCTTCCTGCCCCAGCACCCACCACAGGAACTTCCTACCCCAAAACGAGCGAATTTACGATGACCTCGCCTCAGCATCACCACCGCTCATCTCCACCTCCACTGTACTCTGCACTAAACATGCGCCCCAAGCAGGGCACTGCCATGCCCACCCTCAGCTGAGAGGCCCTCAGTCTCCCTCCTCTTGACCTGCTATACCTCAGGAGGCTGAGGTACACCTAGACATTTTTTAGGAGTTCCATGTTATCTCTCCCGGGAATGTTCATCTGACCGGCAAGGCCTACCCCACAATATGGCTGGGCAAGGGTCTCACATGGACACTATCACAGCACCCATGTGGAATTCAAAACCTAACACTGATGGTATGCTGGCTGTCTTGCCATATGTCCCCCACTGGGCTGTAAGCAGCTGGTTACCAGACGCATTAAATCAACGGAGGAACATGAGGCTGTGGGCTCTTCCCATTACATGTTCTGAAGAACACACATCCAGGGAAGACGAGAAGTGGTCGGTTCTTATGAACACCCACGAGTATTTCTCCCATTCTCTGGTAAGACTGAACCTCATAAAGTTACTCCTCAGTCCATGCCACTAATATCTCCAGACAGAATAATCTACTCTTGATACCCAAATATTCTCACAAAGGCTGTTAAAGAAGCTTAAGGAAGCTTAAATGCTTTCCCTGACTCTGAATGATGACGCGCTGAAACAACAGGCTGTGTGTGTCACAGCTGTGCCTGTGCTAACAGGAAGCTTGGGCTGTTAACTGGGCTTCCAGGTTTAGGTGGTCCAAGAACTGCTGAGCAAACACACAGCCTTTTTCTGGCCGTGCTTCCTGTCTGTACTTTGGGATCAATGTCCCTAGGGTATGATCGTTCATCAGGACCTTTCTTGTTTTTTTTTTTTTTTTTTCCTGGCTCCTATTTCTTGCCATGGGCATTCACCTCTATTTAAGCATTTCCTAACACAAGAATTTGCCTAACTAGAGTCCTGTGGGATAAGAAGATCTTTCACTATGTTCCCCCTATTTGATATAAACTCTGACCACATGATCTAATTTCCATGGGTCCTGGGGCTTGGCATGTCTCTTGTTCTTACTTTGACCTAGTGGACACTCTACTTCTAAGTATGGATTTGTTATTTTTCTTTGTAAAATGTTTGTGTGGGTGTTTTGTTTTATTTTGTTTAAAGATCTGGGAAGTGCCCAGGTGCGGTGGCTCACGCCTGTAATCCCAGCACTTTAGGAGGCCGAGGTGGGCAGATCACGAGGTCAGGAGATCGAGACCATCTTGGCTAACACAGTGAAACCCTGTCTCTACTAAAAATACAAAAAAATTAGCCAGGCATGGTGGCGGGCGCCTGTAGTCCCAGCTACTCGTGAAACTGAGGCAGGAGAATGGCCTGAACCTGGGAGGCAGAACTTGGAGTGAGCCAAGATCGCGCCACTGCACTCCAGCCTGGGCAACAGAGCGAGACTCCGTCTCAAAAAAAAAAAAAAAAAAGATACGGGAAGCACTCCACTCATCCAACACAGGATGCCTAAGAGCATCTGTAAAGATGAGATCCTTATCAGCCACACACCCCCGCCTCCCTTTCCAGGAGACACCCTACAAGCCTGGTTCTCAGGAACAGCCAGATTTGGTTACTGGTGCCCAACGTCGCTGCACTCCACCACACCTTTCTCTAGATGCCTTAACAGCTGACAGCCTAAAGCCCAGCTTTGGATTCTGAGGCAAACGAGGAAATAAGAGCCAACGTTTCAGCCTTGCAAGGTCCTAACCAGCAAGCAGAGATGGGCTAACCACTAGCCCACGTGTGGCTATGGAGTGCTTGATGAGTGCAACCAACAAAGCGAATTTCAGGTTTCATTTAACAGTATTTAATTTAAATGTAAACAGTCACATGTGACTAGCAGCCATGATGTTGGACAGCACAGATCCAGACAAAAAGATAAAACCCAAAGCTGTCATGCTGGCTATTCTTCAATATTTACATTTGCAAAGGCCAGGATGAAACAAGGCACTAGCAGGCGGCAATGTCCTGGCATGATCCTCCCAGTCACTCACCTGTGGGTATCTCCAACAGTGAGACCCTCAACCCTATCTTCCTCTGCCAGCTTTGCCTGGCAGCAGCACCCTCTCACACGGATCAGTCACCACCCACATGAGTCGTCACAGTGAGTCTTTACAGCTCTCCTGATCTCTGTGTGCACCAAGTCCCACACCCCCAGTGCCTGCAGGCTCTAGGAGCACCACAGTTCAAATCCACAACTTCTCAAATAAAACCCATCATCTTCCATCTTCCCCAACCTCCAAACTTAAGAGTTTTCCCTAGACTTCATATTTTCTCCAAAGCCACCACACACCCAATCAGGTTCTTATGTATAAAATCTTGATGGGAATCCGAAACATCTCCTTCTTTGGCCCTCAAAACCTCCTATCATCTCTTCTATCAGCCTCACCTCTGTTCTTACTATTCCCACGCCTTTGGTATCTCCCAGACCCACCAATTCTTCCTGTCCGACTCCACTGCCCCTGCCTCCAACCAGCTGCCCCCACACTGATCCCATCCATCAGGCAGTGGGAAGCGACCCACTGGAACTGAGCCCGCTCACCTTTTTCCTGTCAATGGGCAAATCATTCAAAATGGTCTTCTACTTTAAAAGTTGACTTAGGGTAGCAATTCCACTAGTGATTAAATACGGGCAGTACAGTGTTCCTGTTCTTATTTTATATATATTTTGGAGACAGAGTCTTGCTCTGTCACCAAGGATGGCATGCAATGACACAACTGCTGACTCACTGCAGCCTCGAACCTCTGGGCTCAAGCAATCCTCCCACCTCAGTCTTCCGAGTAGGTAGGACTATAGGCACGCACCACCGCGTCCAGCTAATCTTTAAATTTTTTGTATGAATGAGGGTCTCGCTATATTGCCACGGCTGGTCTGGAACTCTTGGCCACAAGTGATCCTCACGCCTTGGCCTCCCAGAGTGCTGAGATTACAAGCCTGGGCATCCACACCCAGCCTATAACATATTTTCTAACAAAACTATCCACAACCCAAAACTCCATCCCACGAACTATTTTTTTGTGAACATTCTTTGATGAGGTTTTGTTTCCGTGTTTTCCTTCTTTTATGTAATCGACTTCTTGAGCTTTAGAAATTCAGACTAAGGCCCATCTTGGCATCCCTGATGCCAAATCATCCTGGGAGCTCAAGTTTGGACTCTGCCACCTCTATCTTTGGCATCTCTCTCCTCCCAGCAGCTCCATCCCATGATTCAACTCTGTTCCTACTCTTTGTAGTTCAATTTGGCATAACTTTAAAAACGATTTTCTTCCCCTTTTAAGGCTTCCTTTTATAGCCCTAGACTGGGATAAAAATTCCATAACATCCTTAATTAAATGGGTTTACTGTTAAATCAACTTTATAATTAACATCATATTTACACCCAACTATGGCTTACGTCCACATTCCCAGCTCCCATGTTTTCACAAGGACTCCTACTTAGGTTGGATCTGGAAATTAATGCTTTGAGCAGTATTCCTTCCCAACCCTGCCCTAAAAAATGTAACAGGGATAGAGGGAAAAACCTCAAAATAGGCAAGCTTAAAAAGAAAAACATTTCCATACACAAGAAACATGTATGGGCTGGGCACGGTGGCTCACGCCTGTAATCCCAACACTTTGGGAGGCTGAGGCAGGTGCGTCACTTGATCTCAGGAGTTCCAGACTAGTCTGGCAACATGCAGAAATGCCATCTCTATCAAAAAAAAAAAAAAAAATTAGCCAGGCCCAGTAGCACACACCTGCAGTCCTAACTACTCAGGAGGCTGAGGTGGGAGGATCACAGGAGCCAAGGAGGTCAAGACTGCAGTGAGCTGTGATTGCTCCACTGCACTCCAGCCTGGGCAACAGAATGAGACCCTGTGTGAAAAGAAAAAGAAGAAGAAAGAAAAAGAGAAAAAAGCACTTATGGAAAAAAATGGGGCTGACATTGGGACCTGCTGGGCTGAGCCTGGAAGCCCTAAGTCAGGCAGCCTCGGCTCCAGCAGGGGAACAAGGTGGGGGCTGAACCAGGACAGGCAGGCTTCCCCCACTCTTCCATGCCATGGTTGGCAACCCTGGGGAAGACAACGAAGGCTCCACCCTAGGGTCTGCCTCTGGACTGGATCCATAATGAGAAGACACAAACCCCGCAGGAGCACAGAGAAAGAGAGGAGATTCCCAGAAGACTCCAGATGGAAAGAGAACTAGGGAGGGACTTCATAAGTATATGAGGGTTCCCAATGATTTAAACGAAGTCGCATTTAAAAGAAACGCATATATACAAGAAATTAAGGGCCAAAAATAGGCAGAAGTTAACCGAATAAAAATTTTAGAAGAATAATAATATTGCAATAAAAATTCAACACAAATGCATGACTGTATACAAAAAAATAAGTAAACTGGAAAATACTGAAGGATTCATCCAGAAGGCAGTGCTAGAAGAGGATACCTAAATCATTAGAGAAAGCAGCTAAAAAGAAATGAGGACAGGCTGGAAGGTTGGTGTATATCATTCACAGAAGTCTGTGTAATAGTGGAGGGCAAACTACAATTATTTCCAGATGTACAAAGACTAAGATGGTGACCAGACTATTAGTGTATCTTAAATGAAAAGCAAACTAAAAGGGAAGAAAAAGAACACAAGAAACAACAAGGAATGAGGAAGCTGACCACATATAATGATGAATTCAACTGCTAACGATAAAATACTACAAGCTTAACCTAGAATAAGTAAATCTTAAATTCTGGACCATAATGACAAGGCAGGTGGTTGAGAGATGCTCAAGTTCTTGTCCCCAAAGTGAAGGGAAGTGAGAGTGAATCATCTCCTGGGCTGTAAGACAAAATAAAGCCACAAAAGAGACGAGGCAACCCCCATGCATGAAACTTTCCCATTCACTCTTCAAGTTGATCTAATTTAATCTTGAACAACTGAACAACAACTTGCCTCTTCCCCTAGAAAACCTGTGTCAACCCTAAGCCTTCAACAGTGAAGAAAATCCAGTTTCAAAATTTTTCATTATAGGAAAATAGAAAATAGTAATGCCAGTTGTAAAATTAAACACCTGAGAATACAATTAAAAGAAATAAACAAATAAATACAGTGTGGATGAAAGTAGTCAATCAATGTACCTAAAGATGCCACGTTCAGCCAGCCATGGTGGCTCACGCCTATAATCCTAGCACTTTGGGAGGCCGAGGCAGGTGGATCATCTGAGATCAGGAGTTCAAGACCAGCCTGGCCAATGTGGCAAAACCCCATCTCTACTAAAAATACAAAAATTAGCCAGGTGTGGCAGCATGTGCCTGTAGTCCCAGTTGGGAGTCCCAGCCTGTAGTCCCACTTGGGAGGCTGAGGCAGGATAATCACTTGAACCCTGGAGGTGGAGGTTGCAGTGAACTGAGATGGCGCCACTGCACTCCAGCCTGGATGACAGAGCAAGACTTTGTCTCCAAAAAAAGAAAAAAATGCCATGTTCAAGCCAGGGTTGGTAGCATGCATCCATAATCCCAGCTGCTCGACAGTCTGAGTCAGATGGCTTGAGCCCTGTAATTCAAAGCTGCATTATGATTGCACCACTGCCCTCCAGTGTAGGCAAGAGTAAGACTCAATCTCCAAGGCAGGAGGATTGCTTGAGCTCAAGCTCTTAAGTTCAAGACCAGTCTGGGCAACATAGGGAGACCTTGTCTCTACAATAATAAAAAATATTAGCTGATGGCCGGGCGCGGTGGCTCAAGCCTGTAATCCCAGCACTTTGGGAGGCTGAGACGGGCGGATCACGAGGTCAGGAGATCGAGACCATCCTGGCTAACACGGGGAAACCCCCGTCTCTACTAAAAAATACAAAAAAACTAGCCAGGCGCGGTGGCGGG
>NC_045453.1:57188991-57206040 GCF_002776525.5 Piliocolobus tephrosceles | reverse complement strand
AGAGCGAGACTCCGTCTCAAAAAAAAAAAAAAAAAAAAAAAAATATTAGCTGAGCATGGTGGCAGGCATCTGTGGTCCCAGCTACTTGGGAGGCTGTGGTGGGAGGACTGCCTGAGCCCAGGAGGCCTGAGCCTTAATTGTACCACTGCACTCCAACCTGGGCAACACAGTGAGATCCAGTCTTAAAAAATAATCCTGCCGGGCGCAGTGGCTCAAGCCTGTAATCCCAGCACTTTGGGAGGCCGAGACGGGTGGATCACGAGGTCAGAAGATCGAGACCATCCTGGCGAACACGGTGAAACCCCGTCTCTACTAAAAATACAAAAAACTAGCCGGGTGAGGTGGCAGGCGCCTGTAGTCCCAGCTACTCAGGAGGCTGAGACAGGAGAATGGCCTGAACCCAGGAGGCGGAGCTTGTAGTGAGCTGAGATCCGGCCACTGCACTCCAGCCTGGGCGACAGAGCCAGACTCCGTCTCAAAAAAAAAAAAAAAAAAAAAAATCCTGACACCTCTGTAGATCCATCTTCCCTCAAATGTCTTACTGTTGATTCCTTTTATCATCAGGCCATGGGGCACGCCAATAGTTTCAGACATAACATTGATAACAATAACTAATCTTGAAACTAGGCGTGGTGGCTCATACTTATAATCCCAGTGCTTTAGGAGGCTGAGGCAAGAGGATCGCTTGAGCCCAGAAGTTCAAGACCAGCCTACGCAACACAGCGAGACCCCATCTCTACAAAAAGTATAAAAAATTAGCCAGCTGTAGTAGACTACAGGCTGCACACACCTATAGTCCTAGCTACTTGAGAGACTGAGATGGGAAGATAGATTAAGCCTGGGAAGTCAAGGCTGCAATGAGCTTTAAGGGCGCCACTGCACTCCAGCCTGGGCAACAGAGCGAGACCTTGTCTCAAAAAAAGAGGAAAAAAAAAAAAAGAAGAAAATCCTAGAATACTATTCTTGCCATTAACCACATCTCCAATATTAAGAGGAAAACATCTTGAGGCAAGATCTCTCTAAAGAGCATTTTTCTGTTTTTAAACCAAACCATTATAGTTAACTTTATACAAATCATCATCCTATATCTGGGAAAAAATGTTCTTACTGAATATAAATGAATGTGTATAATCCACCTTATCTGACTGCTATCACTTATTCGGATAAAAGCATCTCTATGCTGGACACTGCTACTGTAATACATATGGACAGTGGGGTTACAAGCAGTAAGCAATTCATCCTCCCAGCTTGCAATATGAGTGTGATGTTGGGTTGCACGTTTCCTAAGAGTACATTTTTGAAGATAAAATTAAGCCTTCAACATCCTCCAGGACACAGGAAGCAATGGGCTAGATTTAAAATGTTAACAGCAATGCATGCTTCCTTCCTGGAGTTAATCCCAGCAGATGACTCCAGGCTGAGAGCACAGCTAAAACCCAAGAGTTAGCCCAAAGACTATCTCACATATAAAGTATTTGGTTTGCAAATGCCTTAACCTTCACTGAAAACATAAGCATTAAAGCCAATCCTATGTCGATTCCATACGGAAACTACTTTCAAGTGATTTAAGAAAGACAGGGAATATGATTACCGGAAGAGTGAAGAAAGCAGGGTGCTTTGCCTCGTCTTCGTATTTGCCTTCCGTTGAACTTCCAGCCTCCATTGATTTGGATGTGGTATTCTTACCAATACCCATCATTAAGAGAAGCGAGTAGTTTGCACAGCTGTTGGAGAGCAGCTGGAAGTGAAGGCTTATTTAAGCAAGAAGCCCAGGATCAGCCGGGTCTTCTAGTGCCTGGAGCCCCCGATTCTCAGGCAGAGATGAGGCCCGCAAACGGCATCTCTTAGCACCTAGGAAAGAAGAGCACAGCCAAATCACCCCAAAGCATGAAAACAACACAGGCCACGCCGTCACTGAGTTTCCTGCACAGAAAAAAGGTCATACTACACATTATCCCCAAGCATCCAAAAAATACTTTACCTAAATACAGTTTTCAGGTACCCACTCCTTCATTTATAGTCACCTACTGATTCTGAATTGCCCACTAGAGATGGGGACCAATAAACCAAATTATCAAAAATTTTACTATACTAGGGAGAAAAAAAAATAGCTAAGGTACTTCTTTGATATGCATGTGGTTTATATCTCATAACCCAGCATTACCTAATAGAACTTTCTGCAATGAGGGAGACATTATATATCTGTCCTGTCCAACAGAGTCATGTGGCTACTGAGAACCTGAAATGTGCTTAGTGCAAATGAGTCAGTGAATTTTAATTGTATCTAATTTTAATTGAAATTTAAGATAGCTACTTGTAGTCTGTGGCTACTATACTGGACAATGCAGATACAGCCAATTAACCATGATTAGACAGGCATTAAAATAATTCTAAATTCCCTACATGGGCCCAATTAAAAGCAGGGTAAGATACTCAAAAGCAGTAAAAAGAAGAGGTTGCCGGGTGCAGTGGCTCATGCCTGTACTCCCAGCACTTTGAGAGGCTAAAATTTTGGGAGGTAGGTGGATCACTTGAGGTCAGGAGTTTGAGACCAGCCTGGCCAACATAGTGAAACCCCGTCTCTACTAAAAAAAAAAAAATTAGCCAGGAGTGGTGGTGCATGCCTGTAATCCCAGCTACGAGAGGCTGAGGCAGAAGAATCACTTGAACCTGGGAGGTGGAAGTTGCAGTGAGCTGAGATCACACCACTGCACTCCAGCCTGGGCGACACAGTAAGTCAGAATCAGTCTCAAAAGGAAAAAAAAAGGAGGGGGCACAGAGGATCCCTCCAAGGAATGGCATACATACAAGGAAACATGCCTAGCTATACCTGAATTTTTATAAAGAAAAAAATAACACAAACAGGTAGGGGTGGGAAGGGCAGAGCGCATCCTCTGGTACTCCAATTAGGGTGACATCAGATCTTACCACCAATTATCTTCCCACCAGGAATAAAGAATCCAACCAAGCTGTCCTGCAAACGTGAGGACAGGCCTGCAAGTAGTTTGGAAATACAAGTACAGAACTTGCTGTTCAAGGAACTCTTCATAGGATACTTCGTTCAATAAATACTTCGGATGAGCCAGGGGGAAATAAAAAAGAGAAAGAATTACACAAATTTTAGAGTTCAGCAATCAGAAGGCCAAAAAGGAAAACGAAAGAAACCACTGCCAGAACATGAAGTTCCATAAGTGAAATATAGAGAGCTAGGTACACACATCAAATTCTTCCGGGGTGGTCATTCTCGTTTGCATATTCATGCACATTTTGCATTTTCATTCACATGCTATCCATATTCATTTAAAGCAGTGGTTCTCAATCCAGAGTAATTTTGCCCTGCAGGGGTCATCTGGCAATGTCTGGGGGTGTCTTCGGCCATCACAACTGGGGGAGAGCTATTAACATCTAGTACGTAGAAGCTAGGGGTGCTGCTGAACATCCTACAATGCACCGGACAGATCCCACACCAAGATTTCAGGAGGGCTGAGATTGTGAAATCTTCGTTTAAAGACACTTCCCTTCTCCCGAGGATGGCATCCCAGATGTGCCATGTTGATTCTCAGGACAAGATCAGGTCCTCCAAGGGATACACTTGGCAGTTAGAGGAGCAGGAACATGCATATAGCGAAGCCCACACAGAAGCACGTCTATGGGACTTACTCCAGCTTGGTCATTATAAAAAGCATTTTCTAGCCAGGTGTGGTGGCTCACGCCTATAATCCCAGCACTTTGGGAGGTCGAGGTGGGCGGATCACCTGAGGTAGGAAGTTCAAGACCAGCCTGGCCAGCATGGTGAAACCCCGCCTCTACTAAAAATATAAAAATTGGCCGGGCACGGTGGCTCAAGCCTGCAATCCCAGCACTTTGGGAGGCCGAGACGGGCGGATCATGAGGTCAGGAGATCGAGACCATCCTGGCTAACACGGTGAAACCCCGTCTGTACTAAAAAAAATACAAAAAACTAGCTGAGCGTGGTGGCAGGCGCCTATAGTCCCAGCTACTCGCGAGGCTGAGGCGAGAGAATGGCATAAACCCGGGAGGCGGAGCTTGCAGTGAGCTGAGATCCGGCCACGGCACTCCAGCCTGGACGACAGAGCGAGACTCCGTCTCAAAAAAAAAAAATATATATATATATATATATAAAAATTGGCCGGGCATGGTGGCGGGTGCCTGTAAGCCCAGCTACTCAGCAAAATGAGGCAGGAGTATCGCTAGAACCTGGGAGGTAGAGGTTGCAGCGAGCCAAGATTGCACCATTACACTCCAGCCAAAGCAACACATCGAGACTCCATTTAAAAAAAAAAAAAAAAAATATCTTGAAACTTCTTGTCATAAAAAAACCAAAAACATACAAATACAAGCAGCTTACTGACAAAGGAAAGATAGTATTAACATCAGACTTCTTATCATTAACAGTAAAAACTGGAGGAAAAAGTGATGTTTACAGCATCCAGAGAGAAATGAATGCAGAGCCTAAAATGCCACATCCAGACCACCTCAGGGGTCCCACCACCCTGCCACAGCCCCCACCACATACAGGTCCTAACTCATCCATCACAACTCTGCTGTTTAATAAGGATATGAAACTCTACTGCAGGGATCACTACAACACTACAAAGTTTGATAGTCCTTAATACATAAAATCTGTGCAGGCCGGGCGCGGTGGCTCATGACTGTAATCCCAGCACTTTGGGAGGCCGAGGCGGGTAGATCACGAGGTCAAGAGTTCAAGACCATCCTGTCTAACATGGTGAAACCCCGTCTCTACTAAAAACACAAAAAATTAGCCGGGCATAGTGGCGGGCACCTGTAGTCCCAGCTACTGGGGAGGCTGACGCAGAATGGTGTGAACCCGGGAGGCGGAGCTTGCAGTGAGCCAAGACTGTGCCACTGCACTCCAGCCTGGGTGACAGAGCGACACTCCGTCTCAAAATATATATATATAATTATATATAAATAAATAAATATAAACATATATATAGACATATTTATATATAAATATATGTTTTTATATATAAATAGATACATATATAAAATCTGAGCAAGTGGGTAATTTTTCAGATATGTTGCTATGCATTGATTCATGAGTTTTTCATGTCTGCTGGCAACCACAGAGCCTCTTTTGTGGTTTATCCCCTTATGTCTTTTGCCTATTTTCTATAACGTTTACAGATCTTTATTTTAAGGATATTAATCCTTTAAATCTTTGTTGTATTTGATGCAAACATTTTATCCCCACTTTTTGTTTATGAATTTGGGGGATGACCTTTTGAGCTGCCAGAGTTGTCATCATGTTTGTGTAGCCAAATCCATCAGCCTTTTACAATGTGATTTAGCCACTGCCACCCAACATCTTCCCAAAATCTGCAAAAAACCCAGAGTGAAAATAAACACACTTAAAAATAAAATCTCCCTGAAGGAGCCACAGTGGACCTCTACCTTGAGACCACCAGAAGTTTATTTTTTCAGAAGATAAAAGAGGATAGTGAAATACTGGTAGATTTTTACACGGCCACATGCCATATAGTCATATTTCAAGAGACCAATAAGCTCTTTGTCCCACATCTAGCAAGTCAGCAGAGCTTTCAAATCACTCTTATCTATATCAACTTTAGGGAAAATGATGGGACTTTTTTTCTTAAAGAGATGGGGTCTCATTACGTTGCCCAGGTTGGTCTCAAAATCCTGGCCTCAAGCGATCATCCTGCCTCAGCCTCCCACATAGCTGGGACTACAGGTGCAAGCCACCATACCTGGCTAAGGAAACTGATGTGATTATTTAAAGCAGAATAAATTTACTCTCCTAGGTTAAGTTCATCTTGGTGTTCCAGACATGAACATCCACTGCAGCAGCAAACCCCTCACTACCATCCCCAGCACTAGGAACAAACAAAGACAGTTCCATCCCGGCAAGAATACCTTCCAGCAAGTAATTCTGTACTCCATTTACTCCACCACGCATTTAATTGAACCTCACAAGCTACAGTGGGGGAACCACCAATGCTCTTCACCCACCTCTTCCAGAGTAGTGCCTGGAGTATCCTGAAGCCTTAGACCTGAAAGAGCACAGGAGAGGATGAGGCTCAGAAAGCGCAGAGCAGTGATGTTCTGAGAAAGGCGTCAGGGAAGAGGACTGCAGGGCTCAGGAAGAGGGGAGCACCTTTCATCAGGAGCAGTACATGGAGGAAGCAGGAAGAAGGGGTGAGTGCTGAACAAAGAAATGTGTCCTTGGACACTGCCATAAAAAGCCCAAAAGGACAGAGTATTCCACACCCCAGTGCACAAGGATGATGCAGACACTCTCAAGGTCAGAAAGTATGCGACAACCCAAGATCAGAGGGTTTATTCACACAGGATGAGCATGGTGTGCATAAATGCCAAGGTCCAGCAGCAAAATGCAACAGATAAAAGGGGAGAGGTGAGGAAAGAGTGGAGTTTAACGTCTGTATTAAAACAAGAAGCAAAATCTCCCCAGGAATCCGACACTGGGGAAACTGTGCCAACCCATGGTCCCTCATTGCCCCTTTTCCTACCCCTTGCAAAAGAGAGAAAGAGAATGAGCAAATCCATTCACTGTCTTGGCCTTAATACACGACAGTGGGGAAGGAGGAGCGGAGTGATGGCAGATCATGATGGCGACAATGGCAGTAATAACTGTAGTTTTCCAGTTGCTAAGTGTCTGTGTGTGCCAGGCACGTCTCTGACCTCTTATTAAATAAATGACAGTTATTTCTGGCCAGTAAGCATAATATTACTTGGTTTGCGTACAAACTCTACAAAAGTAGAGATTAAGCTTCAGAGAAGTAAAATAACTTGCCAAAGGATACACTGCTATAAGCAGTAGAACAGGATTCAAACTTGAATCAGTAATTTGAACCTGCCATTACACTGTTTATACAAGCAAGACATAAAACTGTCCTTTAAATGCTCAGCTTACAGCTGTTCTCCCTGGACAAACACAGCCCAGGCCAGCTGGCCTATACACACTGCCTCTGTGGGACTTGCTGGTGATTTTACCCTCCTTGTGATTTGAGGGAGCACTGGGGGGCAGGAATCACCTTCAAGCTCCTTTTCCAGGGCTGATACCCACCCTCCTCGGACTAGGAACTCTCTAACATATGCACTTCTATTCACCTGCACAGCTGCTCCCTAGCACACATCCCCATGGTCTCTTATCAACATCACAACAGCCACTTAACTTGTATTCTCATTGCTGTTGTGAACAACAGCAAAGAAGAACATGTGACTGAGATCACCTGGCCCCTAAGACGAAAGACATTTATAGAAAGGTTTGCCCATGCCTGACAACAATAGGATAAAGGAATCCTGCTCACCATGGCAAAAATAACATTAAATACTTAAGAATAAATTTAATTAAAAAAATTTTTTTTGAGATAGGATCTCACTCTGTTGCCCAAGCTGGAGTGCAGTGGCGCAATCACAGTTCACTGCAGCCATGATTTCCCAGGCTCAGGTGATCCTCCCACCTCAGCCTCCTGAGTAGCTAGGACTACAGGCATGTGCCACCACACCTGGCTAGTTTTTGTAGAGATGAGGTTTCACAATGTTGCCCAGGGTGGTCTTGAGCATCTGAGCTCAAGCAATCTCCTGCCTCAGCCTCCCAAAGTGGAGGGATTACAGGCATGAGCCACTGCACCTGGCCCTCATTCCATCTTTTTTTTTTTTTTTTTTTTTTTTTTTTGAGATGGAGTTTCGCTCTTGTTCCCTAGTCTGGAGTGCAATGGCGTGATCTCTGCTCACTGCAACCTCCGCCTCCCAGGTTCAAGCAATTCTCCTGCCTCAGCCTCTCAAGTAGCTAGGATTACAGGCATGCGCCACCATGCCTGGCTAATTTTGTATTTTTAGTAGATGTTGGCCAGTCAGGCTGGTCTCGAACTTCTGACCTCAGGTGATCTGCCCGCCTTGGCCTCTCAGAGTGCTGGGATTACAGGTGTGAGCCACCACACCCGGCCCCTCATTCCATCTTGACGGCTCTAAACACTTGTCCAAATGGTAAGCAGCATGATGCTCCAACAGAAAATTATCATGCTCTTTGATGGCTTCCTAATTTAGAGTGACACCCAAATTCCTTCACAAGAGGTGACTATGGGGCCTATCCAGGTCCCCTCTCCCAGTCCCTCATGGACCCTACTGTGATTACTCACAGACCTCTCCTATCTCTCAGGACCCTGCTCATGCCATCCCTCCAAAATAAGCCCCCTTCATCTCACCCCTTCTCACTGGGGTGACTCCCATCAATCCTTCCTCTGATCACCACCTCATCATGGTGTCGGAGGACCACGTGGACGGCCGAGTGTGACGGCTCACATCTGTAATCTCAACACTTTGGGAGACCCAGGCAGAAGGACTGCTTGAGGCCAGGATTTTGAGACCAACCTGGGCACGACAGCAAGACCCCATCTGTACAAAAAAAAATTAAGGTAAAATTTAAAAAGATGATTGTAACAAAGCAAGATCATGTCTGTCTGTCTGCCTAGCCAGACAGCTGTGGGAAACAAAGGAACAGTATCACAGCCTCACCACCTTTACCTCCACCCTGGTGCTGAACTTGGCGTATATATTAAAGGTTCTCCAAAGTTTGTGGATTGACAAATGATTTTTTTTAAGGCATGTGGTACAATGTAACAGTGGTTTTGTTTAATAATCTTACCACATCAAACCTATCTGTGACACAACAGATGTCAGGAACAAGTCGGGGGTGTCAACGTCACCACCATCAATGGACACCGACCAAGAAAGATGACGGAAGTATTAGAAAAGTCCAAATTATAACTATATCAAAAGATATGAAAAATCTCAGAGAATCTACAATTAAATAGCGAGTTACAAAACCCATGAGCAAACCTCTTCCAATGTGATTGAATCAAACATTTCCCAAATGCCAGCGACAAGCATCTGTATCAGAAGCTGGCTAGCCACCACCTGGCCTGTTTCTGTTAAGGTCCCTGCTAAAAATGGTTTTTACATGTTTAAAGGATTGTGAACAACAGCAAAGAAGAGCATGTGACTGAGATCACCTGGCCCCGAAGACCAAAGACATTTATAGAAAGGTTTGCCCATGCCTAACAACAATAGGATAAAAGAATCCTGCTCACCATGCAAAAATAACGTTAAATACTTAAGAATAAGTTTAATAAAAATATGTGTGACCTTTACGAAGAAAACGATAAAATATTACTGAGGGACATAAAAAGGATTTGAATAACCAAAGAAACAGAGGATACTCTTCAATAGGAAAGGTACTGTAAGAATATTCATTTTCCAATTAACATAATCTATACCGATTTAATAAAAATCCATTAATATCCCCCCCCCCCAACGGGTCAGAGGAGCTTGCTAAAAATTCCTCTAGAACAATAAGCAAGGGCCAAGCATGGTGGCTCACGCCTCTAATCCCAACAGTTTTGGGAGGTGGAGGCAGGTGGATCATCTGAGCTCTGGAGTTCAGGACCAGCCTGGGTAACCTGGCAAAACCCCGTCTCTACCAAAAATACAAAAAAATTAGCCAGGTATGGTGGCGTGCACCTCTGGTCTCCGCCATTTGGGAGGCTGAGGTGGATCACTTGAGCCTGGGAGGCAGAGTTTGCAGTGAGCCAAGATCATGCCTCTGCACTACAGCCTGGGTGGCAGAATGAGACCCCATCTCAAAATAATAACAATAATAATAAGCAAGGATGGCCACAAGTATTTGAAAAGTAGGAGGAGTGCAGTCAGTGAGATAAGAACCCTAATGTAAAGCTGTAATAAACAGAAGTTCAAAAGTTTGAAAACAAAGTAACTATCAGTCATTTAAAAAGAAAAAAAACCAAAACTGATGAACATATGATATGGCAGCACTTCAAATCATAAAACAAACTATGGATTTTTCAATATATATGCCAAGACAATTGGTTGCTAACAAGTAATAAAATCCAGAAAAAGTAAGACCTAAGGTCTACATTTTAACATTGTTAAAAAAGCACAGAAATATTTATTGACATGGAAAGATGTTCACCCTGTTATATATGTGCTATTTTTTAACTTGCCTTTTTACACAACACAGGGTGAACATCTTTCCATGAAGTGAAACAAGCCAGTCACAGAAGGACAAATACTGCATGATTCCACTTACGTGAGTCATCTAAAATAGTCAAATGCAGAAGCAGAGTAGGATGGTGGATGCCAGGGACTTGGGGGAGGGGTCAATGGAGAACTGACGTTGAACAGGTTAAAGTTTTAGGTTGCCAAGCACGGTGGCTCACGCCTGTAATCCCAGCACTTTGGGAGGCCAAGGCAGGAAGATCACCTGAGGTCGACAGTTCAAGACAGCTTGACCAACATGGTGAAAACCCTTCTCTACCAAAAATACAAAAACTAGCTCAGCATGGTAGTGCACACCTGTAAGCCCAACTACTTAGGAGGCTGAGGCACAAGAATCACTTGAACCCAGGAGGTAGAGGCTGCAGTAAGCCGAGATCGCACCACTACACTTCAGCCTGGGCGACAGAGCAAGACTCTGTCTCAAAAAAAATACAAAAGAGTTTCAGTTACACAATATGAGTAAATTGTAGAGATCTGCTGGACCACACCATGCCTATAATTAACAATACTTCGGTCAGGCACGGTGGCTCGTGCGTGCCTATAATCTTAGTACTTTGGGAGGCTAAGAGTGGGAGGATTGCTGGAGGACAAGAGTTCAAGATCAGCCTGGGTAACATAGTAAGATTCCATCTCTTAAAAAATGAAATTATTTAAATCAGCCAGAAAACAAAACAAAAAAAAATACCATATTGTGCACTTAAAAAGTTGTTGGCTGGGTGCAGAAGCTCATGCCTGTAATCCTAGCACTTTGGGAAGCCGAGGTGGGCAGATCACCTGAGGTCAGGAGTTCGAGACCAGCCTGGCCAACATGGTGAAACCCCATCTCTACTAAAAATATAAAAAATAGCCAGGCGTGGTGGAGTATGCCTGTAATCCCAGCTACTTAGGAGGCTGAGGGAGGAGACACACTTGAACCCAGGAGGCAGAGGTTGCAGTGAGCCAAGATCGCACCGCTGCACTCCAGTCTGGGTGACAGGGCGCGACTCTGTCTCAAAAAAAAAAAAAAAAAAAAGTTGTTAATAAGGTAGATCTCGTGTTAAATGTTTTTATCACAATAAAAATTAAAAAAAAAAAAAGAATGGTAGAAGATACTAGTTTTGAGTGAAAAAAGTTCTTTTGTAAGTGAAAAGAATTAAAGGCAATATATATAATCAAAAAGATGCTATGTACAGCATTTACCCACTGTGCATGTGTAAAGTATGTGGCCATGTATACACACACCAAAATGTTAGGCCATGTATACACACACCAAAATGTTAACCAAAATGTTGAGTGATAGAAACACAAATGACTTATTTTCCTCTTTTTAGTCCTCTATATTTTCTAAACTAACTTAACAACAAAATATGGGCCCAAATTTCTCCCCTAAGAGCCTCATGGTGTCCACATCAGCACCAGTTCCTCCTTACTCCTCAGAATCAAGTCCAGGGGAAAGGCTGGTTCCCCTTACGGCATCTACCCCCTCTACAATGTAATGCAAGCAAATCAATTCAGTCCTTTCTGTTGTGAGCTCAGCATACAGCAGTGTAGAATAATGTCCTCATGTTTAAAGTTCTAAAATAACTTTGGGTTTCAGAAGAGAGTGGAGAAAAGCCAAGGTTCTACAAATTATACTTGGCATCTAGATTTTTTTAAAGCTCCCTGTAGAAAAAGTTAAAAATCACTACCTTAGAGGAAGGAGATCACTACAGTCTCCAAAAAAAAAAGGCACCTGGAAATAAATGTAAACCTGACAGAGAAAAAAAAATCACCAACCTGGAAAATTCTATTACGAGGAAGTAGAAAAGTAAAATAAAATATTTAGATGTGTAATAAATCTTTCAGTTCCCTAAGGACTAAATCACTAATTCTCCAGCCACCAACAATTATGCACAAATGCAGAATAACAGCAGCTTTTAATCAGTACTTGTTTCATCAGCTATTCAGCCTGTAACGATTTCTTTTGAGCTGCATTTTATCTGACCATTTCTCCCTGTCCAGGAAACAGAGTCACCCCTCTCACTGTGACTTAGCAGGGCCACCTGAAGGAGAAATGTGATGGCACTGTCCAGGAGTTTTCAGGGCTGAGCTATTCCTGGAGTTAAATACCAAAACCTTCTGTGTTTCTCGAAAGAACCACCAAATCCTAAGAAAAACCTGTCCTTTCATCATCAGCATCTAGCAGAGTCAGCAGGTAACATACAAAGCCTCCAATGGCTGAATGAGTTCATCACTAAGAGTCTTCCCAAAGAGTAGAAACCCCCTATGCAAAATTCATCTTTAAGGTTGAGCACAGTGACTCATGCCTATAATCCCAACACTTTGGGAGGCCTAGTTGGGAGGACTGCTTGAGGCCAAGAGTTCGAGACCAGCCTGAGCAACACAGCGAGACTCTGACTCTACAAAAAAAATAAAATAAAATTCATCTTTATATTCCCAGCTCTTAGCACAAAATAGGCAGATGCTCTTTACAAGAAAGTACGGCGGGGTAGGGGGGCGGGGGCGGCGCGGGGAGAAGACAGATGCTCCATGAATGCTAATGAAATTTACATTTACTCCACGTAAATGGCACTGAATAAATACTACATCAGAAATATAAATCCATGGCAAATCCATCATTTGCTCTAGACATAAAAACCTACAGTTCCCCAAAAGGATACGAGAGAGAGGAATAGCCAGAATAAGAATCACTGGCTCATGTGCTTAAGACTCACTTGGGAAGCTTATTTAAAATGCAGACGTCTGGGCCAGGCACAGTGAATCACACCTGCGATCCTAGCACTTTGGGAGGCTGAGGCAGGCGGATCACTTAAGCTCAGGAGTTCAAGACCAGCCTGGGCAACCTGACAAAACCCCATTTCTACCAAAAAAAAATAGAAAAATTAGCCAGGCATGGTGGTATCTGCCTGTAGTCCCAGCTATTTAGGAGACTGAGGTGGGAGGATGGCTTGAGTCCAGGATGTAGAGGTTGCAGTGAGCTGAGACTGCATGACTGCACTCCAGCCCAGGCAACAGAGCAAGATTCTGTATCAAAAAAACAAAACAAAACAAAAAAACGACAGATTTATTTGACACAAATGCACGTAAGACAAAAATTCGACACTGTTTTATTTATAACAGTCCCAAACTGGAAACATCCAAAGAGCCATCAAGAGGTGGACGGGTAAGCAAACCATGGTGGGTCCATCAAAAGGCATACTAGTCAGCAACAAACCGGAGAGCGTCCGCTGACATGCCTGACAGCACGGGGGTGTCGCAGAGATGTTTCGTTAAAGCAGCCAGACACAAGACATGCTGTGTGATTCTCAAAAGACAAAACCATTCTACAGGAAGCAGACAGTGGTTACCTAGGGCAGGAACAGAGGAAGGAGCTCCCCAGGGAAAGGATGGAACCTTTGGAGTGATAGAAATCCGTTGTTTTGACTGATTCTGGTGGCTCCATTTGGATGTATATCCGCTTACTCTATGTAAACACTATTGCAATAAAATTGACTTTAGAAGACTAATCAAAAACCCCTGTAATCCCGCCAATTTTAAAAATGTCCCCTCCTCAAATTCTAATCCTGTAGGCCTACCTTGGGAGCTTGGGAACCTATATTTTTGTTTGTTGGGATGGAGTCTCGCTCCATCGCCCAGGCTGGAGTGCAGTGGTGCAAAGTCAGCTCACTGCAACCTCCACCTCCTGGGTTCAAACAATTCTCTGCCTCAGCCTCCCAAGCAGCTGGGATTACATACACGCACCACCACACCCAGCTAATTTTTGTATTTTTAGTACAGACAGGGTTTCACCATCTTGGCCAGACTGGTCTTGAACTCCTGACCTCGTGATCCACCCGCCTCAGCCTCCCAAAGTGCTGGGATTACAGGCGTGAGCCACCGCGCCCGGCCAGGAACCTATATTTTTAACAAATGCACAAATATTCTCATGCTAGAGGTCCTCAGATCACCCACACCTTGGGGTAGGCAATCTCGGCTGGGAGAAAGCTATTGTCACCACTTCTTTAAACCAATCCAGACAGGGGAAGAATATGACTAAGAAGGAGTGCCCTCTGGGATAAGGACACTCAAAACCTCAACCTGCCAAGTGCTACTTTGGTTCTCACCAAGACGCAAGAGCTTTCAGGGTCGGCTAGGTTCAATGATGAAGCACATTTCAAAAGCCAATCCATGGCTCTCAGCCTAAATCCCATAAGGGGATTATAGTCAAACTGTGGCTGCTCCATTAAGTTCTGTTAAATGCTAACATTTGACCTAAATGCTTTTAATTCAAGTCAAAAAAGATTGCTGGAACATACGCCCTCAACTTGTAGGTGTGGTGAGGGCTGGTTTTGAATGAAACGCTCTGAATTCTCAAAAAAACAAACAAAAACAAAACAAAAAAAAAACCCTTCAACTTGCATATGATCAACTTCCTTTGAATGAAATGACTTAACTGGTTACCTAATACAGAGTCTGACTTCAGGGAGTTTGCAATTCTGATGTTGATCCTAGCTATAATTATTCCATTTAAAACTCTAAGCAGCAACGAAGGAACTTGTAAGCAGTGGTAATTATTTGATCTTGTGATGACAACTATGCTCACAGCGTGTGACTGAATTAAAAAAACAAAAAATCATCCTGCAGTCTTCTCCAAAACACTGCAGGAACTCTTGATCTCTTTTTTTTTTTTTTTTGAGACAGAGTCTGGCTCTGGCACTCAGGTTGGAGTGCAGTCAAGCAATCACAGCTCACTGCAACCTCCCACACCTCAGCCTCCTGAGTAGCTGTGACCACAGGCATTCACCACCATGCCCAGCTAATGTTTGTATTTTTTGTAGAGACAGGGTCTACCTGTTGCCCAGGCTAGTCTCGAACTCCTGAGCTCAAGCAATCCACCCGCCTCAGCCTCCCAAAGTGCTGGGATCACAGGCATAAGCCACCACGCCAAGCCAGCGCTCATTTTTCAAACTGCAAGTCAGTACCTAATAGTGGGTCATGAAATTAAAATAGTGCATCTTGACCAGAATTTTTAAAACAATGGCATTTGACAGAACAAAAAACTTCAGAGCAAATCTCAAAAGACAGGGATATCCGAGAGTGTCAAGGCAAAACGCTTCACACTGTGGGTCGGGGAAAAGAGTCTGGAAGTCGCTGGTATAAAAGCTCTGCACACTGACATGAAAGGCATGTTCCAAGTGCCCGGCTTACATCAGATTATTTACTGACCTTAAACTAACATGCCCATAGAAATATTGTGCCCAAGTGAGAAAGCGGTGCAAGATGATGGCACTGACGACAAAATATCATCATATTCCCCCGCCACAATGATGGAGAGAGTACCCAGAATCGCAGCAGGAGGGTGGCCTTATAATTAATTACATTAATCTACCAGAGCCCTAAACCGAGCTACCTCTAATGACTGCAATGGAAGGAATCTCCTTTGCACCCTAATGTGCCATCTCAGCCTTCTGTCACTGTCTTGGTTTGTGGACTTAATTCTTTTAAGAGTTGGAAATGTTTTAAAGGAAGTCAGATAAAACCTGGATTTCTGAGAGGGAATCTAGGTACCACTGCCAAGTTCCATCTCAGAAACCAGTTTCCATCTGTAGCAAGCACCAGGAGTAATGATCCCTTAGAGGCCACTCCCAGCGTCCCAAGAGGGGCCCTGACAGCAGCAACCCTGCTCTGACGGCAGGAAAGAAAAGGGTCCCTGGGCAAACACTGTACTAGTTAGGTATAATCTAAAAATGGGCTCTCAGGTCCTCATCAGTGGGCCAGAGAGGATGCAATGCCACTGGATAAACGTGGGAAATTTTCCTGAAACATCCGTGGGGTGAGTTGGGTGGGGAGGTCATTCCTAACTGACAGCAAATAGTTTATGATGCATAAAGTAAAATGCACAACTGACAGAATGAAACAAGATGTTAAAGAATGGACTCTGCCTGCAGAAGATCCCTTCAGTCTGGCCCAAAGACTTGGTCGCAGAAGCACTGGTATAGACAAGCTCTAGTCCCAAATGCAACGCTAAATCCTAAAAAACCTCCTGAATCCAACCTGAGACACATCATTTCGCTGACGTTGAATTATGCATGAGCCATGAAAGGTGATGGTCATGGTATCTAGGTGACACCATGGTATCTAGGTGACACTCATTTTACTGCCTGTTCAGAAGAGCGATGGAGTCTGTTTGGGGGTTTATGATACAAAGTCTTCCGCAATCCTTCTTCTTCTAACCTAATGCTATAGCAAACAGATGCTACAGGGCCTGGTGTGCCTGGTATCTTGCAGCAGCAGTTTTCTTTCCAGAACTTTATTTAAACAAAATTATAACAAGACCATCTTAAGCCTCATCATCCTGGCCATTTCTCCTCGGTGCCAGGTGCTGCCCACACTGCCCACACTGACCTCCAGAGTTCCCAGGTCTGGGCTCAAGATGCCTCCTCCTCCAAGGAGCACTCCTGGGTCAGCTGTCCTTCTGTGTTTCCATGGTTCCCAGCTTCCCGTACACTCCCCAGCAGAATGAGATGGCAGCAGGGACACAGTGTCCAATGCATAAAAGGCATTCAAATACTTGGAGAATCCCTGACTCATTCAGGGAAATCTCGTGGCTGGGACACGAAAGGGGAAAGGGAGGGGCAGTACAGCAAAAAGTGCAGCCTGCATGACAAAATTAAAATATGAACGTACATTTTAGCAAACTAAAGCAGAACAAAGATGAGTTTTCTTGCATTTATTTCTACTATGTGATTTAACACATCACTTTTTGCACACATGGTGCTTTTTATTTAAACACTATTTAAAATGTATTAATCATCAGTCATCACAGGAGCCACTGAAAAGCTAATTTTATATGGAATTTTTACAACAAGATAAAAACATGTGCATAATGAACTATCAAGTCCCAGACACACACATGGTTTCACTTAGCCCTTAAAAAAATTCTGGAAGGGGCCAGGCGCGGTGGCTCAAGCCTGTAATCCCAGCACTTTG
>NC_045453.1:57155175-57188891 GCF_002776525.5 Piliocolobus tephrosceles | reverse complement strand
GAGAGAGCGAGACTCTGTCTCAAAAAAAAAAAAAAAAAAAAATTCTGGAAGGGGTTGTTATTCTCTCCATTTCACAGATGAGAAACTGGGGCACAGCAAGGCTGATTTATCTCTGCACAAAAGCTCAGGGCCAATGTTGCGGGTCCAACAATCTTTCTGAGAAGACAAACATTGCTTGTGTTACCTTCCAAGCTAAGAGAACAAGGCTCTGAAGAAAACGCCCAAAGACCAGAATAGGCCTGAGACGGTCATTATCTAAAGGTCATTCTGAAGGAAGCCGAGGAAAACCTGTGAGTTACTTTCAGGGAATAGAAAGAATGCTTTCTTCTCTTCCAGGTCTCCAGATGCCTTTTGTCATTTGATGCTCCCCCTGGCTTGCCCAATACAAAAACCTTGGGGGCTTGGGTATCTTCAAGGAGATGGCTCTGCCCTGCTGATTCAGCCCCACTGTGTCTGGGATCCCTGCTCCATCCTCTTTCCAGCACAGCCCCTGAAGAGGAAGCCTCAGCAGGACATTTGGTCACCTCCAGCTACTGTTGCCAGAACTGCCCCTGCTGGGAGAAGGCAGGCTCGGGTGCTGGCAGAAGCATCTCAAATAACTCAACGGACTCACCAGACCTCTGTCTGATCTGCTCTTCAGACCACATCATTCCTCCAGGGCCAAAGCCAATTTCCTTCTTCCACCTGAAGAGAAACGTCTAGTTCCACTTTGCCTCTATTTCCTAACTACCCAATTACGTCTGCTCGGTTTTGCTGGACTTTGGCCCATCTATTCAGTCCGCTCAACACCACCAGCTTTCCGGGTCTCATCTGGAAGAGGTTCCATTTGCAAATCTCTCTTGCATATCGTTTCTCCCCACCATACTCCACCCCCGCTCCCCGCTAGTCCAGTATACCAAGAGTTCCTCTTCCCTGGAGACTCTCCCAAGATAAGGACAAGGGAGCTCTGATGGATCCACTTGCACTGATGGATTGCCTAATGGCTGAAGAGTGGGTTTGCCTAAACTGCACTGCAATTATCTGGGGCTGGGACACTAATTCTTCCCCAGGCTAACACCACATACATGGTAATCAAAATTATTGCAAAGCTTTTCCCTGATCTTCAATAAATGGGAGGCTTTAAACATTCCATGCCTATATGTTATACATTCTTTTTCCTGCAAAGGAGTGTGTCCTTCCTAAGCAATTCATTAAAAATACATCCATTAAACACAGAGACTGCAATCACTTAATATTGTATGCTACAGATGTCTTGCTTTTTTCTGGTGTCTGAACCTGACATTTTTTAATAACCCAAAGACCTTAAAAAAATTAAAAATATTATCCGCACTCAGCTATAAGAGATTCTAGCTCTCCATGAAGTTTGTTTCACTTATATTCTTTTTTGGTTGTATACTTACTTTTCATCAAACTCCTGAAACTCCACATAGAAGGAAAACACAGGCTGGGCACAGTGGCTCACACCTGTAATCCCTGCACTTTGGAAGGCCAAGGCAGATGGATTACCTGAGGTCATGAGTTCGAGACCAGCCTGGCCAACATGGCGAAACCCCATCTCTACTAAAAATACAAAAAAAGTAGTCGTGGTGGCGGACACCTGTGATCCCAGCTATTTGGGAGGCTGAGGTGGGAGAGCTGCTTGAACCTGGGAGGTGGAGATTGCAGTGAGCCAAGATCGTGCCATTGCACTCTGGCCTGGGTGACAGAGCAAGACTCGGTCTCAAAAAAAAGAAAACATAAAAGAACACACAGCAGAGCTTTGGCAATCCTGGCACTGGATTGGACCTTGAAAATAAATAATTTACTTATGTAGTTTTTATTTGATTTACTCTGAAAGGTAAATAAGTACCTGAAAAACACAGAAATTTTACTTGCCGCAGATAAGTTTTTATTGTTATTCTCTCTCACATACCTAAGTAAGGGCACTGCCTTCTAAGAATTGCATAAATGTTAATGTTCAGTTTTTTATATTTAAATTATGTCTGACAGCACTAAGAAACCCTTTGGAGATTTTCTAGTAATGCAGCTGTGCAAAATTGGGGACTTCTCATCCACCTACACAGGCACAGTTAGTACACACACACACACACAGAAACAGACATACATGTAGAAAATCAGAAACATCACCAGAGATACACTCAGATACTCACACGGAAACAGATACACGCAGACCCGAATGAACACAGACACAAACAGATATTAATCAATCTGTGTATCCTCACAACTCATTCCCCAAAGCAGAACCGCCAAATGGCTTTACCTTCAAAGTGAAACTCCACCCTTCCACAGAAATGTCCTCTAATCAGTGCCTCACCCACCACTTCTGTGCTGGTGTCTGTACAACCCTGAGACTGTCCTGGTACTCAGCATGAGACACTCTCAGGTGCTGAAGGAATTCAGCTTTTATAACCCACACAGGCTGGCCAAAATTGTATAACCGCTCCACCTCATCAGAAATGCTATTTGTGTTACACAACAGCCACCATCCGGTTGCAAACATTACTGCATGCCTCTGTTCCGGTCTCCTTAACATCAATCTGTATGGCCAGTTTCTCCATGGCAGGCTGGATAGTCTATTGTAGAAACCAAGCAGCTGCTGAGAATATATGTCTCAAACCTGCACTAACAAGGAAAATTAAAACCTATCTTTATAAACCCTGCGGTTCAGATGAATAAGTCCACCCAGGCTGCTTCCAGTTCAGTGAAAAGGGGGGTTAATTTTACTCCCTGGTAAATTTCCATTTCCCCAATCAGGGTCCAAAGACAATTGTTTTCAGAGCTCAAAAAATTCAGATCTCGAGGTAGGAGCTCATCATTAAAAGGCAGGAAAAGCCAACAAATAACTGTCACATTGTAGAGCTGACTGCTGGGGTCCAGTTCAACATGGCATTCAGCATGCAGGTCCCCACTGATTCCTACCAAACAGTGGAAGGACCCATGAAGACAAAAGTGGCGAAGGCACACTGACAGTCTAACATCAGGACTAGGAAAGAAATCACACCTGTGGCCAGACTTTGCCCTTCCCAGTCCTGACTCCAGGCCAG
Source organism: Piliocolobus tephrosceles (assembly GCF_002776525.5). Taxonomy (NCBI): domain Eukaryota; kingdom Metazoa; phylum Chordata; class Mammalia; order Primates; family Cercopithecidae; genus Piliocolobus; species Piliocolobus tephrosceles. The sequence continues at coordinate 57,185,847 of NC_045453.1, read as the reverse complement.
GGCCTGCCAGGAACCTGGGCAGTGGGCACCCTCTGCCCTGTGGAATATGCAAATACCTGCCTCCATCTCCCTAACACCAGACTGCCCTTCCCAAATCCAGAAAGGGAACTCGAGGCTCAGATGACAAACAGCCAGGCAGAAGGGGCATCGACCATCAGCAAGGGACATCTTAGAAATGGGAGTCCCTGAGATAAAGACAGAAAAAGAACCAGGACAATTTCTGGAGAAAAGCAGCTGTAAGTATTCCTCATTCACGGAAACTTTGAGGAGCTCAGCAGTGGGGTAAGAGGATGACACCACCTGACCAGAAGTGATGCCTTAGGAGAAACTGGGGAGAAGGTTGGGAGCAAGGTGCTTCAACTGCTTAGGGCAGGAGACCCACCACCACAAATGCCCAGAACACAGGTCGGCACATGACACATCCAGCCCATCAGCTCAACACGTCTAGAGGAGCCGAGAACTGTATTCAGGACATGCTGTGAAGACTAACATCAGAGAAGATTTGTTGCAGGAGCCAAAAGAAAATTAAAACGAAAACAAACACACACAAAAAAACCCACAGTTGGACTAAAGAAGGAAAAACATTTTTTAAGTTGGTATTTTTTTTAAAAAAGGAAACAAGATTGACAATTACATGGAGAAAATGAATCAAGAACAAGAAGCTGAGGTAGGGAAGAACTGTAGGGAAATGAAGAGTCAGCATTAACTCAAAAGCAAGCCAGAGAAATGGCGTCACAAAAGACTGAAACGGAGGTGGGTGACAGACCTGAGAAACTCTGAGAGACAAGGAAAAGTACAGAAAGGCTAAGGCTATTCCGAGACAGAGCTGGGCAGGAAAAAGCAAAGAGCAAGGCCAAACTGTGACTCATCAGTGTCTTTCAAGCAGACTTAGAAACAAAAGGGGTAATGAAGCCAGTTGTGCTGTACGATTCCATTTACACAAAACGTCCAGAGTAGGCAAATCCACAGAGACAGAAAGTTCATCAATGGTTGCCTGGGGCTGGGGTGGGAATGGGAGTGACTATTCATGGGTTTTAGGATTTTTTGCAGGATGAAAAAAAGTGCTAAAATTGTATTGTGGTGGCCGGGCGCGGTGGCTCAAGCCTGTAATCCCAGCACTTGGGAGGCCGAGACGGGCGGATCATGAGGTCAGGAGTTCGAGACCATCCTGGCTAACACGGTGAAACCCCGTCTCTACTAAAAAATACAAAAAGCTAGCCGGGCGAGGTGGCTGGCGCCTGTAGTCCCAGCTACTTGGGAGGCTGAGGCAGGAGAATGGCGTAAACCCGGGAGGCGGAGCTTGCAGTGAGCTGAGATCCGGCCACTGCACTCCAGCCCGGGCGACAGAGCGAGACTCCGTCTCAAAAAAAAAAAAAAAAAAATTGTATTGTGGTGATGGCTGTACAGCTTTGTGAATAACTATATACTAAAAACCACTGAATTGTATATTTTAAGATGATGACTATCATGGTGTATAATACACCTCAATAAAACTTTTTTTAAAAAAACAAATGAGGTTGGGTATGGTGGCTCACACCTGTAATCCCAGCACTTTGGGAGGCTGAGGCAGGCGTGATCACCTAAGGTCAGGAGTTTGAGACCAACCTGGCCAACACAGTGAAACCCCATCTCTACTAAAAATACAAAAATTAGCTGGGTGTGATGGCACATGCCTGTAATCCCAGCTACTTGAGAGGCTGAGGGCAGGAGAATCGCTTGAACCTGGGAGGCAGAGGTTGCAGTGAGCAAAGATTGCGCCACCACACTCCAGCCTGGGTAACAGAGCAGGACTCTGACTCAAAAAAAGAAAAGAACAAATGGAGCAGACTTAAAGAACCTAATATAAAAGATATAGACTAAAAAATTCTTCTGAGATTAAGAAAAATCTGAGCAAAGGGACTACAAGGGCATTCTAGGTTCATGCAATATCACATACTTGGACACCTGCTAGCAAAATAATTTAATCACAGGATGAAAGAATCGTAGACACATCCAGGGAGAAGGAGAAAATGTTTGATTTGCTTAAATGTTAGCTTGAATTAAGCTTAGCTCCTGGGTTGTCCACAGCAGTATTAAATGTCAGAAGACAGTAACACAAACACAAACTGAGGGAAAGGTCTTACCAAGGAATTTTACACCCAGATAAGGTGCCCTTCATGTGTGAAAGCCAAACAAGACAGTTTTAGATGTGCATGAGCCCAAAAGAAAAGGAGGGAAAGAAAGCCTGAAGCTGTATCTAACTAGGTTGGAATATAGAAGTGAAATTCAGAGGCCACTAACTAGTATACAAGGCTGCTAAGCACGGACGCTAAAACCATCAAGGTAGGGACAAAGCTAAATAATGAGTGTAAATCTGGTTATAAAACTTAATGCATAAGCCAAACTGCTCTCTAAATATATGCTATATAAGAAGTGTAATTAAACAGGCCGGGAGCAGTGGCTCAAGCCTGTAATCCCAGCACTTTGGGAGGTCAAGGCAGGCAGATTACAAGGTCAGGAGTTCGAGACCAGCCTCATTAAATGGCAAAACCCAATCTCTACTAAAAATACAAAAATTAGCCGGGAGTGGTGGCATGTACCTGTAATCCCAGCTACTCAGGAGGCAAAGGTTGCAGTGAGCCGAGACTGCACCACTGCACTCCAACCTGGGTGACAGAATGAGACTCAAAAAAAAAAAAAAAAGAAGAAGCAGGTGTGGAGGCTCATGTCTGTAATCCCAGCACTTTGGGAGGTCAAGGCAGGCGGATCACAAGGTCAAGAGCTCAAGACCACCCTGGCCAACATGGTGAAACCACATCTCTACTAAAAATACAAAAATTAGCTGGGAGTGGTGGTGCACGCCTGTAATCTCAGCAACTCGGGAGGCTGAGGCAGGAGAATCACTTGAACCCAGGAGGTGGAGGTTGCAGTGAGCAGAGATAGCGCCACTGCACTCCAGCCTGGCAACAGAGACTCCATCTCAAAAATAATAATAATAAAATTAAATTAAATAAAAAAAGAAATGTAATGGAATAAAGCAGACAGAAAAGATTACATTAATAAAGACTGAAGACAGACAGTAAGAAGATGTTAAAGCCCTTCTCCCAAAGAGAAAGAATCATAGATAGGCCTTAACTATGACAATTAGAGAAATGAGGTTTTTTTTTTGTTTTGTTTTTCACTTAAAACCAGTATTAGAATTTGAAACAGAACACAAGCTAAAACACAGCTAGACCTATAAATGAGTTAAACCCATTTAATTAAAAATACTCAGATTGCATCAAAAAATAAATGCCAGCCGGATGCAGTGGCTCACACCTGTAATTCCTAGTACTTTGGGAGGCTGAGGTGGGCAGATCACTTGGGGTCAGGAGTTCAAGACCAGCCTGGCCAACATGAAGAAACCCCATCTCTACTAAAAATACAAAAATTAGCTGGGTGTGGTGGCGCACACCTGTAGTCTGAGCTACTTGGGAGGTTGAGACAGGAGACTCACTTAAACCCAGGAGATGGAGGTTGCAGTGAGCTGAGATTGTGCCACTGCACTCCAGTCTAGGCGACAGACAGAGACTCTGTTTCAAAAAAATAATAAATAAAAATAAAATAAATGCCAAGTTAGACCTTAAAGTGAAAAAACGTAACACTAATGCTGCCTTATTATTTTTTAAATGTCAGACACAGTGGAATTCACGCCAAAAAGTATTAAGCAGGAAAAAGGAGGTCATTTTACATTGCTAAAGGATAAAATTCACAAGAAGAATATGATGTCAGTCTTTACATTCTGAACATTCTTTCACTGAAATAAAGCCCATAATGGCTAGAAATAGAGAAGAAATGACCAACACTTCATAAACATACCTCTCTCCAAGAAGACAGGGGTAGGGAGGATATACAAGCATAGGCCCCATGTCCATATTAATTTTATTTTGTATTGATTACAGAATCTGACCAATAAAATGAATAAGGCTAATATAATAGATATCAAACTTTGCACCCCACAGAAAATAGCTTCATTTTCAATGGCTAAAGAGCATTTACGAAAAGTGACCATCTATCATGCCACAAGCAAAATTTCAAACCCACCAAAAAAGGAACATTTCAGCTAGGCGCAATGGCTCATGCCTGTCATCCCAGCACTTTAGGAGGCCAAAGCAGGTGGATCACCTGTGGTCAGGAGTTTGAGACCAGCCCGGCCAACACAGTGAAACCCCATCTCTACTAAAAATACAAACAATTAGCCAGGCGTGGTGGCGGGCGCCTGTAATCCCAGATACTTGGGAAGCTGAGGCAGGAGACTTACTTGAACCTGGGAGGCGGAGGTTGTAGTGAGCTGAGATGATGCCACTGCACTCCCGCCTAGGCAACAGAGTTAGACTCGGTCTCAAAAAAAAAAAAGCAACGTTCCTATTTCTCATTGCCTGATCACAATGCCAGAAAGAAATAAAAATAATCAAGAAAGTTTTTAACAACTTCCACTTTAAATCTTTTTCCTAAATAACCATTGAGTCAAAGGAGACATCGAAAACTATAAAAATCTCTCTACATGAAAGAAGAAAAAATAAGTAACAAAATGTACTAAGAAGGAAAAAAGAAATTAAAGAGAAGAGAGGGAAATTAGCTAGAAAATAAGCAACAAAACTGATAAATTTGATAAACACATCCAAAAGTGTTCTTAAGCCTCCAGAGGTCGAGGAGAGCAAAGACCTTCCCCTTAAACAGGCACCAGGCCTAGGAGGTTTTGCAGGCAAATATTTCCACAGCATCAATATCCACAATATCAAGGTATAGTCACACTCCATGCTACTCGGAGAGCTCCAAAGCACTGGAAAAAGATGAGAAGCTTATCAAAATCCAGTATAACCCTGATCCAAAAGTTGACAAAGTACAAGGAAAAGAGAAAAGCTAGTATTTTTATAACTCACATAAACAGATAGAAGAAGAACTATAAGGTCAAAAGAAACCAAAAAGGCAGGCCAGGTGCAGTGGCTCACGCCTATAATCCCAGCACTTTGGGAGGCTGAGGCGGGTGGATCACCTGAGGTCAGGAGTTTGAGACCAGCCTGACCAACATGGCGAAACCCAGTCTCTACTAAAAATACAAAAAAAAGTTAGCTGGGCCTGGTGGCGCACGCCTGTAATCCCAACTACTCAGGAGGCTGAGGCAGGAGAATTGCTTGAACCTAGAAGGTGGAGGTTGCAGTTGAGCCAAGATTGCGCCACTGCACTCCAGCCTGGGCAACAGAGCGATACTCCGTATTAAAAAAGAAAAAAAACCAGAAACCAAAAAGGCATAAAACTCAATGTCAATTTTTGAATAAAACTCTTAGCACATTAGACATAGAAGAAAAAAGTCCTCAAAAAGAACCCCAATCTCATACCAAAGGCAATGAGATACATAACCCGAACAACACCCTGAAGGGTGCCCTTTAAAGACAAAAATAGGAGTCTAGTGGGTGGCATTATAGAAAACTGTTCTAGAAGTTCTAATCAAGACGATAAGAAAAAGATTTGGGCTGGGCGCGGTGGCTCACGCCTGTAATCCCAGCACTTTGTGAGGCAGGTCAGGAGTTCGAGATCAGCCTGGCCAATATGGTGAAACACTATCTTCACCAAAAATACAAAACTTAGCCGGGTGTGGTGGCGTACGCCTGTAGTCCCAGCTACTCGGAAGGCTGAGGCAGAAGAATGCACTCCAACCTGGGCGACAGAGGGATATTCTGTCTCCAAAAAAAAAAAAATTTTGTTTGGGCACAGTGGCTCAGGTCTGTAATCTCACTGTTTTGGGAGGCCAGAAGGATCACTTTAGGCCAGTTCAAGACCAGCCAGGGCAACATAACAAGACCTAGTCTCTATTTAAAAAAAAAAATTTTTTTTTTTTAATTAGCTGGACATGGTGGTGCACACCTGTGGTCCCAGCTACTAAGAAGGCTGAGGTAGGAGGACTGGCTTGACTCCAGGAGTTTGAGGCTGCAGTGAACAATGACTGCATCTCCGCAATCCAGCCTGGGCAACAGACTAAGACCCTATTTCTAAAATGAAGAAAAAAATTTTTGAACATTCAAATAATGGAAAAGGGAAAGCAAAAGAATTATTTATAGGTAATGTGTCTACCCAGAAAATGAGTAAACACACACACACACACACCCTAGAATAAGATACTTCAGAAAGATAGTAAGTTATAAAATGAATATACAAAAAATTCCCATACATGAGCACCAACTCCTGATTCCCGTCTCTTTAAAGTACTATATAGGTTGTGTGCGATGGCTCATGCCTGTAATCCTAGCACTTTGGGAGGCCAAGGTAGGAGTAACACTTGAGTTCAGGGGCTCGAGACCAGCCTGGGAAACATACTAAAGCCCCATCTCTACAAAAAATACAAAAAAATTAGCCGGTTATGGTGGGGTGTGCCTTTAGTCCCAGCTTCTTGAAGGGTTGAGGTGGGAAGATCGCTTGAGCTTGGAGGTCAAGGCTGTAGTGAGCGGAGATGGTGCCACTGCACTCCAGCCTGGGTAACAATATGAGACTCTGTCTCAAAAATAATTTTCTTAAGAAAAATACTGTATATACACATGTGCAATTGTGCTTTAAAAGAAAAAAATGGCTATGCACCAAGCAGTTTATGGTGGTAATCTCTAGAATACAGGGGTTACAGGTGTTTCTTGTTGTGTTTATCTACATTTTTAAATTTTTAGTAATGCCCCTCTCCTTATACCAGGAGGAAAAATTAGCAATAGCTCAATTCTTAGTATGTATGTATGGTTAGTAAACTCAGGACAGAAAATAGGGCAAAACAACTAAAATGCTAAACATGGACAAATACAAGAAAAAAACTTTTAAGTCTTCAGAAATAATTTTGCATTTGAAAATATCTGATTAACATAATCTCTGATTTCTTTTCCTTTTATGAATAAAATCTAAAATGTTTTTCTTTTAATTCCACATTTGGTAATCATCATTTTTGTCTTTCCAGATAATGTTAGATAGTGACATTTCCGTGCCCCTGCTATTGTAAAACTGAGTAAAACAACAAAAGAGATTCAAGATTATCAGCTGGACAAAACCCACTTTGATTATGTAATAAGACAAGGGGGCAGATGCTAGAATGCTAAAAGCAAATGCATTAACAGCACCCTCTAGTGTTATGAAATCTAACTGGCACTTGGTAGAAGTAGGAAATCTAAATGTAGTCTTTTTAAAAACCTCTTTTGGAAAATTTCAAACACACAGAAAAGTAGACAAAATGAAAACACATTTTCATTTCATATTCAATTTGTTTCCAATTACTGACTGTTATTATTGTAGCAACTTTATATTTCATTAAGAGGTATCAGAGGCAACCAAGTGTCTCCATGGGCCCTTCTCTGCCATTCGATTAGTAATTCAACTAATAAAATCCTTGGTTTTAAGTTGGGGCACACAACCAACTGAATTAATTAAGGTAACATTTCCCAGCCTCCCTTGCAGCTATATGCAGCCAACTTTAGCCAACAGATATGGGTGAAAGTAAGCATGACCTCCCCTCTCCCTTCCCTCTTCTTACTGGCTGCAGGAACCACCTTGGACTATGTAAAAGAATCAACACTCTAAGAAGCCAAGCATGATGGCTTATGCCTATATTCCCAGTGTTTTGGGGGGCTTGAGTCAGGAGGATCACTTGAGGATAGGAGTTTGAAACTATCCTGGACAACATAGCAAGACCCCCATCTGGGCAAAAAAAAAAAAAAATTTTGTTTAATTACCTGGGCATGGTGAGGTGTGCCTGTTATCCCAGCTACTCAGTAGGGTGAGGCAGGAGGATGGCTTGAACCTAGGAGTTCAATGTTCAGTGAACTATGATCATGACACTGCACTCAAGCCTGGATGACAGAGCAAGACACTATCTCTAAAAGTTAATTTTAAAAATAAAAATCAATACTCTAGAAATTTTAAAGCGGGGCACAGAATATGTGAGGAAAACACTTCAATTGTGTCATCCCAGCACGTTACAGAAGCTAAAACTATACCTCCCGCCCCCCAAAATAAAAACCCAACAGGCCCAGTGCAGTGGCTCACGCCTGTAATCCCAGCACTTCGGGAGGCCAAGGCAGGCAGATCACTTGAGGTCAGGAGTTCAAGACCAGCCTGGCCAACATGGTGAAACCCTGTTTCTACTAAAAATACAAAAATTAGCCAAGCATGGTGGTGGGCGCCTGTAATCCCAGCTACTCGGGAGGCTGAGGCAGGAGAATCCCTTGAAACCAGAAGGCAGAAGTTGCAGTGAGCCGAGATCATGCCATTGCACTCCAGCCTAAGCAACAGAGCGAGATACTATCTCAAAAAAAAAAGAATAAAGAAACTTGACATTCAGGCTGGGCACAGTGGCTCATGCCCTTAATCCCAGCACTTGGGGAGGCTGAGATGGGCAGACCACTTGAACCCAGAAGTTCGAGACCAGCATGGGCAACACAGTGAAACCACCTCTCCACTAAAAACACAAACATTAGCCAAGCGTGGTGATGTACACCTGTAATCTCAGCTACTTGGGAGGCTGAGGCACGAAAATCGCTTGAACCCGGGAGGCAGAGGTTGCAGCCAGCCGAGATCATGCCACTGCACTCCAGCCTGGGCAGCAGAAAGAGACCCTGTCTCAATTAAAAAAAAAAAAGAAAGAAACCTGACATTCAGGACGGGTGCGGTGGCTCATGCCTGTAATCCCAGCACTTTGGGAGGCCATAGCAGACGGATCACTTGAGATCAGGAGTTCCAGACCAGCCTCCAGCAGGGTGAAACCCCATCTCTACTAAAAAATACAAAAATGGCCAGGCGCGGTGGCTCAAGCCTGTAATCCCAGCACTTTGGGAGGCCGAGACAGGCGGATCACGAGGTCAGGAGATGGAGACCATCCTGGCTAACACAGTGAAACCCCGTCTCTACTAAAAAATACAAAAAAAACTAGCCGGACGAGGTGGCGGGAGCCTGTAGTCCCAGCTACTTGGGAGGCTGAGGCAGGAGAATGGCGTAAACCCGGGAGGCGGAGCTTGCAGTGAGCTGAGATCTGGCCACTGCACTCCAGCCTGGGTGACAGAGTGAGACTCCGTCTCAAAAAAAAAAAAAAAAAAAAAAATTAGCTGGGCATGGTGGCGTGTGCCTGTAATCTCAGCTACTAGGGAGGCTGAGGCAGGAGAATCTCTTGAACCTGGAAGGCAGAGGTTGCAGTGAGCCAATATCAGGCCATTGCACTCGAGCCTGAGCAACAGAGTGAGACTCCATCTCAAACAAAAAAAAAAGAAACCTGACATTCAAGAAAAAAAAATTGTATATTATGTCCATTCTAAGGATAAGAATTCTGACATTAAAAAAAAACAAACAAACAAAATCTGCAAAGAGCACTAATAAGACATCACATTTGGAACAACCCTAGTTTCCAAATTTTTCAAAGGAAACACAAGATCAGTACATATTCTTAACCTGGGGAGTATGGTGGCGGAATAGAGGGTTGAAGTTATTTTTCTTCAGAGGAACCAAATAGCAGGTTCATGGTAAAAGCTAAGCATCTGGGTGAAATGAATAAATTCATTGTTCACCTTGACTATCGAAAACTTATTAAATTGGCTTCTTTGGCAGATACTTAAAGCCTGGCCAGTCAACCATAATCTCAAGGCATGATTCAGAATGTGTGCTGACAAGCACATACCACAATTCCAGCAATGAAGCAAAAACACTTCATCCAACTCTCAAAGCAAATCCACTGTGAAGACTGCCTGCACCCTTCCAGCTCAAGACTCACATGCATTACAGTGTATCCTAGTTAGCAGGCTGCAGTAGAAGGGTTAGTGGTGAAGCATCACTGCACTGGCATCTGTACCCCTCACTGGATACTATGCGTGGTGCTGTATGTGTAGGAAAGTCATTAACCAGTGAGCCGAAAATGCCTCTGTAAAGTAAGATTGCTGCCCTACTCCTATAGTTTCGGCACTTCTGTTTTTAGTAGTGGAACGAGTATCCTCAAACTAAATCTTATTCAAAGCCTGGCGGGGGGGGAGAAATCACACCAGTAGGTGGATTAAAATGGAGTTTTAACATTAAAATGGAGGTTTAACATTCTTCACTATAAATGAAGAATGTTCATTTAACATTAAAATGGAGGTTTAACATTCTTCACTATAAAGTTTTAATACACATTTTCCAGAAATAAAACAGTCCAACTAGTAAATGAAAAATTCCATGTATTTCTCAGCAAGAAAATACATTTATCTAATTTTCTAGCAGTAGCTGCAAATATTTACTTTTTTTTTTTTTTTTTGAAACCAGGTTACGAGACTGGCTAATTTTTGTATTTTTGGTAGAGACAAGGTTTCACCATGATGCCAGGGCTGGTCTCAAACTCCTGGGCTCAAGAAATCCACCTGCGTTAGCCTCCCAAATTGCTGGGATGCCTGGCCGAGTAGCTGCAAATGTTATGCTGTACTATACCATCTCTCCACTATTTGGTTACCCTAACACAATGCTCTGATTCTGCATTAAAGAGAAAGAAAAAAAGATCATCCAAGAGCAAGAAGGGCAAAATTCAATTACTTTAAATAACTTTAAAATATAATCTGATTTTTAAATTTCATTCTTTGGATTAAAAAGCTGTATGAAAGGGCCAGGCGTGATGGCTCACACCTGTAATCCCAGCACTTTGGGAGGCCAAGGCGGGCAGATCACCTGAGATCGGGAGTTCAAGACCAGTCTGACCAACATGGAGAAACCCCGTCTCTACTAAAAATACAAAAAAAAAAAAAAAAAAAACCACATGCCTGTAATCCCAGCTACTCAGGAGGCTGAGGTGGAAGAATCACCTGAACCCAGGAGGCAGAGGTTGCGGTGAGCCAAGATTGTGCCACTGCACTCTAGCGTGGGCGACAAGAGCAAAACTCCGTCTCAAAAAAAAAAAAAAAAAAATGGTGTATGACATACCTATTAAAATGGTTAGAACAAAAAAAGACAAGTTACTGGAACCCTCATACTCTTGAGTGGGTATGCAAAATGGTACGACTACTTTGGAAAACCATTTGGTCACTTCTTATTAAGTTAAACATATGTTTCCATAAGACCCAGCAATACTACTCCTGGGTATCTATGGCTGAATGAAACCTTATGTTCAGACAAGAACATGTACATAAATGTTAATCATGGGTTTTATTTTTTATTTATTTATTTTGAGACAAGGTCTCACTCTGCTACCCAGGCTGGAGTGCCATCACTCTCACTGAGTACAATCATGGCTCACTACAGCCTCAACCTCTTGGGCTCAAGTGATTCCCCCCACCTCAGCCTCCCAAGTAGGTGGGACTACAGGTGTGTGCTACCACACCTGGCTAATTTTTGTAATTTTTGTGGAGACGAGGTTTCATCATGTTGCCCAGGCTATTGCCTGGGCTCAAGTGAACCTCCCACCTTGGCCTCTGGATCACTGGGATTACAGGCATGAGCCACCATATCGGCTATTTTTATTTTTAGACATAGAGTCTCACTCTGTCACATAGGCAGGATTACAGTGACAGGCTCATAGCTCATTGCAGCATCAAACTCCTGACCTCAAGCAATCCACCCACCTCAGCCTCCTAAATAGAGAGAACTACAGATGTGTACTACCATACTCAGCTAATTTTTTTTTACTGTCATTGTTTTTGTAGAGATGAGGTCTTGCTATGTTGCCCAGGCTGGTCTCAAACTCCTGAGCTCAAGTGATCCTCCCACCTCAGCCTCCCAAAGTGCTGGGATTACAACTGTGAGCTACCATACCTGACTTCTAGTGGCTTTATTTATACTAGCCAAAACCTGGAAACAACATTCACCTCGAACTAGTAAACATCCACTAGTGAATATCCACAAACCACATAGCATATCTCTATTAAAACATAATTTCATCAGATAAGTCTAGAATAAGAGTTTAGTAATATGAAGTATTGGCAAGACTGTGAATAAACAGGAATTCCTCTATCATGTTGCCAGAGAAGAAAATTGGTTCAAATACTTGGGAGAACCACTGGTAATATTTAGTTGGTTGAAAATGTGTATGCACTATGATCCAGCAAGGCCAGTTAGCATACTCCACCCTCGAGAAACCCACCCAGGTGAGGACAATCATTCTGTTCATTATGCTATGTCAAGAGGAGAATATCTAAGTAAGTTATGCTACATTTAATCAATGAAATAAAATACTGTAGTTAAAATAAACGAACTCTAGCTACTTGTACCAACATTTGGGAACATTTTCCAGAGTGATTAAGTACATGGTAGTACACACACACGCACACACTAAATAGATCTACTATCCAGCTTTGTCCCCCAGGCTGGAGTGAGGTGGCATGATCTCGACTCACTGCAACCCACACCTCCCAGGTTCAAGCAATTCTCCCTACAAGTGCGTGTCATCACTCCCGGCTAGTTTTTTGTATTTTTAGTAGAGACGGGGTTTCACCTTGTTAGCCAGGATGGTCTCGATCTCCTGACCTCGTGATCTGCCCGTCTTGGCCTCCCAAAGTGCTGGGATTACAGGTGTGAGCCACCACACTTGATCTCTCTATTTTTTTAATTACAAATAAGTTTGACGCCCTCTTTACCTCCAGCCCCCAGAGTAGTGCCTATTTAAAGCAAGCTTGTCCAGTCCTTGGCCTAGGACAGCTGTGAATGCAGTCCAACACAAATTCATAACTTTCTTAAAACATTTGAGATTTTTTGCGATTTTTTAAAGCTCATCAGCTATCATTAGTGATAGTGTATTTTATGTGTGACCCAGGGAAGCCAAAAGATTGGATACCCTTGATCTAAAGTGTTTTTATTTCACGTAAGGACAGGCCACCAAGGACATGATTGAGATTCCAGCCCTGACTGTGCCATTGATGAGTTCTATCATCTTGGGAGGGGATTTAATTTTGGGGATGATTTAACCCCCTCCAAGTGTCATATCACTTCTAAAATGCTGTCTTTTATGAAAACACAAACATATCCCCCTCAGCCAGAGAATCTCTATGCCACAGGGAGCGAAAAGCAGTTCTCATGTAACCTTGATAGGAAAACTTGTAGAATTTGTTCGGACAGTTCCCCACAGACCATCTCCAGTGATTGCTTCATAGCCTCTGTGGGTAGAGATGTATGCAGACAGTTGCCCTTACGCAAGGCAGCATGAGGTGAGAGGAGGGCAGGAAGTTGGGGGGGTGCTTATCTGATCACTTGTTTTCTTAATGAACTAAGAAGCAGAGCTCATGGCTGAGAGTAGAAATGCCAGGTATCTGATTGGACAGAAGTAGCTATGGAAGAAGAAAAATGACGAGAAAAATGATATTATTAAAAAAAAAAAAAAAATCAAAGTCCAGCTGAGCCCAGAACTCATAATGTGAAATAGAGAAAGTCACCTTGTTGTCTGGTTTCACTCCAGCAGAGTTCAACCAGCCCAAAACAACAACAAAAAAAAAACAAAACAGAATAGTAGGACCAGGGCCTGAGGGAGCTTGACAAGTTCTGGAGGCAGCTCAGAGAGGGAGGAGACCATTTAGTAAGATGGCAGCCACGTAATTTCCTGTGGCGTCCATAGCAGGTAAAAAGGACTGGGGAAGCAGGAGGAAGCTAGAGAGCACCACAGAGCTGAAGCACCAGGACCAATGAAGGGGAGAAATGAGAGCTAGGTAGGACAGGGTGTGTAGACACACTCCCAGCTCAGGATCCCAAAGTGCTGTCTGGGCGATGACTGGGCCTGGGAGAGCTGATGTAAACTGGAAGTAAAACTCCCATCAAAAGGTAAAGGGACAGTGAGATCTCATGACCGGATGAGCCAGCGACTGAGAGATGATGCTAGAAGACACAGTGGAAAGAAATGTGGCAGGCCAGAAGCCAACGTTCAAGGGGCATAAAGAAAGGTCAAGAAGTTGCTAGATGGCCTGGCGCAGTGGTTCACACCTGAATCCCAGCACTTTGGGAGGCCAAGGCGGGTGGATCATCTGAGGTCAGGAGTTCGAGATCAGCCTGGCCAACATGATGAAATCCCATCTCTACTAAAAATACAAAATTAGGCAGGTGTGGTGGCACGCACCTGTAATCCCAGCTACTCGGGGGCGCTGAGGCAGGAAAATCGCTTAGAACCAGGGAGGCGGAGGTGGCAAGTGAGCCGAGATCACACCCCTGCACTCCAGCCTGGATGACAGAGCAAGACTCTCTCAAAAAAAGTTGCCAGATGATGGCAAAGAGGAAAAAGGCTTCAAAACTAACAAAAGTAGTTGAATTAAGGCTGAAGGACACAGCCTGCTTGCTATTCCCTCTACCTGGAAATACTGCAACACCTGGAGAATATAAATATCAATTCCTCAGCAAATCCTTTCCACACCCCTCAAAATCCAAACCACTCACTGCACTCTTTGCTCTTCTCCCAAAGCAAGGAGCACAATTCATGCCAAATGTTCTTCGTTATCCAAAGCTACGCTTTTCTCAAGTTCATGAAGCCAGGGATCCACGTTTTCTGGGTCTATCCAGTTCCTAAATGGTGATCAGCAGAAGATAAGTGGAGGGTATATACCTAAAAATGTATCCAGCAAGCCACCAGGTCAGGAAAACAGGTGCTCTGGAACGCTGCCTTCCGGACCCCTTAGTCACAGCCACACGCACTAAAAAGTAGTCTGCTTGGCTCCAAGAATTCCTAAGGCTGCCATAACTCCTATGATTCTCTGTTGCCAGCAGAAATATGACCATATGTAAGCTTTCTTATTGAAAAATGTAAAAAAATCTGGCCAGGCGCGGTAGCTCACGCTTATATAATTCCAGCACTTTGGGAGGCCAAGGTAGGTGGATCACTTGAGGCCAGGAGTTCAAGACCAACCTGGCCAGCATGGTGAAATCCCATCTCTACTAAAAATACAAAAATTAGCCAGGCATGATGACACATACCTGTAGCCTCAGCTACTCCTGAGGCTGAGGCACCAGAATCACTTGAACCCAGGAGGCAGAGGTTGCAGTAAGCTGAGATAGTGCCACTGCACTCCAGCCTGGGTGACACAGTAAGACTCTGTCTCAAAAAAAAAGCAAAAAATCAAAAAGGCGAAAATAAAATGTACCATTTATAATTTACACAACAAATTATAAATTTACTAAATAATTTTTAACATTCCTTTAGCATGCAAGCACTTTGGATATACTGCTAGTGGAGTAATAATTGCCCTAACTTTTTTATTTTTTTTGAGATAGGGTCTCACTCTGTCGCTCAAGCTGGAGTGCAGTGGTACAATCATGACTCACTGCACCCTTGACCTCCCTGGGCTCAGGTGATCCTCCCGCTTCAGCCTCCCAGGTAGCTGGGATTGCAGGCACACGCTAATTTTTCTATTTTTTGTAGAGCTGGGGTCTCGCCATGTTGCCCTGGCTGGTCTTGGAACTCCTGGGCTCAAGCAATCCGACCACATCAGCCTCCCAAAGTGCTGGGATTATAGGCGTGAGCCACTGCACCCAGCCATAACATTTTTAGATGGTAATTTAACATCACCAAAGGCTCTAAAAATACACATAGCCTTTGACCTAACAATTTTACTCTTAAGAAATTTATCCTAGCAAAATAATTAAAACAGGCTTAAATTTTTCATTTTGTGAGTGTTCATTAAAATAATGCTTAGAGTAATCCAAAATCAGACGGGAAAATATTAATGCCTAAAATAGAGGACTGGTTGGTACAATTGTGGGCACATTCTTACATGAGCATATTTCAGAGATTAAAACATGGGTGACTGACATGGCAACGTATGGAGTGCATTATTAAAAAGGCAGGTTTACAAAACAAACCTGATAATCCCATTTCAGTGTGTGCACACACGCAGAAAACAAAGGGACACCAAACAATTAGCCAGGTGTGGTAGCAAATTCCTGCAGTCCCAGTTACTCAGGAGGCTGAGGCAGGAGGATCCCCTGCACCCTGGAGGTAGAGTTGCAGTGAGCCAAGATCGCACCACTGCACCCCAGCCTGGGTGACGAGAGCAAGATTCTGTCTCAAATTAAAAAAAAAAAAAAAAAGAAGAAGAAGAAGAAGACAAGAAAAAAAGGCAGGAAGAGAAGAGTAGAAGAGAAGGGAAAAGAAGAGAAAAAAAGAAAGGAAAATACCAAAATAGTAAATTATTATCTCAGATGATGGAATTATATGCGGTTTTTTTCCCTTATTTTTCTACAGCGTACATATGTCACTTTCATAATTCTTAAAAGCCTGAGCCATTATCTAAGGACTACACTGAAATAAATATACGGGTAAGACAAACTAGAAGAGAAATTCTGGCATTCAACAGCAGTGCTGAGAAAAAACACCCTATTGATATAGTCAGTGTGCTCCTGGAGAGAGTGCTGGGAGGGTTAGAGTTTCTTGGTAACCAGGAGGCTAAATTTCTCATTCCTAAGGGCATGCTGATGGCACCTGAGTAACTCAGAAAACCAAAGGTGTGGTCAAAAGGTAAGCGGTCTTCATATTTGGTAAACCTACTGTGTTCAGGGAGTCCTGATTTTCCTTAAATCCTTTTTATTCTTGGATCTCAACTCTTTCAAGGGCTATTTTTATCTAATATTAGTTATCATACTTCTTCACATCTCCTAGATCTTCTTTATTTGAAAAAGAAATGAGACTCATTCATTGCAACCAAACTTTAATTTGTCAAAATTACAAACTGGCTGGGCCCAGTGGCTCACATTTGTAATCCCAGCACTTTGGGAGGCCAAGGCAGGCAGATCTCTTGAGCCCAGAAGTTCGAGATCAGCCTGGGTAACACAGCAAAACCCCGTTTTTAGCCAGGTGTGGTGGTGCGTGCTTGTAGTCCCAGCTACTAGGAAAGCTGAAGCGGAAGCATCACCCTTGGCTGGGCACGGTGGCTCAGGCCTGTAATCCCAGCACTTTGGGAGGCCAAGGCAGGCAGATCACTTGAGGTCAGGAGTTGCAGACCAGTGTGGCCAACACAGAAAAACACCGTCTCTACTAAGAATACAAAAATTAGCTGGGCGTGGTGGCATGCGCCTGTAATTCCAGCTACTCAGGAGGCTGGGGCAGGAGAATTGCTTGAACCCGGGAGGCAGAGGTTAAAGTGACCCAAGACTGCCACTGCACTACACCCTGGGTGACCGAGTGAGACTCCATCTCAATGAGCGATAATCATACCACCACACTCCAGCCTGGATAACAGAGGGAGACCCTGTCTCAAAAAGAAATTAAAAAAAGAATTATAAGCTATAGAACATATTTGTGATTCTTGGGTAAAAAAGAAAAATATACCTATAGACTGAGGTAGGGGGCGGCAGGGGAGATCAATTTACTTGTTGAACTGGTTCATATGCATCTTCCAGGCAACTGAAAATCTAAATTTGAAAGGAAAAACAGTGAGGAAGGGGAAGCTTTAGTAGCATCGTTCAAGTGTGAGTATGTATTACTACATAGTCCCTGAAATAGAAGTGGGGCTTACATTATGAAATACTGAAAACTCCAAGAGCTTGGAAGTTGAAAACATATTGCTCAGTGGTAAATAAAGCAATGTGGGTTTTAAACTGTGCTATCCAATGTGCGAGCCACCAGCCCCAGGTGGCTACTGAGCACCTCAAACGTGTTGGTCCAACTGGTGTGTGCTATGAATGTAACATATACAATAGACGTTAAAGGGTTGCCATGAAAATAAAAAAGAATGTAAATAACTCATTAATAATTTTATATTGATTGCACTGAATTGTTTTCAGTGTATCAGCTTATAAAATATATTACTAAAATTAATTGTTCTTGTTTTCCTTTAACATAGCTACCTCAAAATTACATATGTGACTTCCATTATAATGGTATTAGGTACTGCTAGTCTAAAAAATGTGGATACCAGGGAAAGAGAAAACGCTATTTCAGAGCACACAACCAGGGTAATCATGATAAGACCACATCCTATGAATGTGTAAACTTTTGATAGTTTCATTTTACACACACAACCACACACACACACACACACACACACACACACAGAGACATGGCCATCTTTATCCAAACATCAAAGCCAACCCTATCATTAATATCCTACACAGTCAGCTGGGTAGATGACATGATGGGGAGCAGGTGTCATAACCTAATTTTCCACACATGAGGGAAGGAGGCAGCTATAAAAGAGACCAAAGCAGAAATCCAGAAGCAGAAATCTTGTGCTAACGAGAAGCGCAAGACGAAAGGTCAGAAGGGCTGGAGGCAGGGGCTCTTTGAGGGAAGCCCAGAACCAGTACAAGAAATCTAAGTAAAACACAGGGCCCACCCAAAGGTAAACACTACTCAAATCCAGAAAGGCTTTATTGCTATTGATCTGCAAGTTCCAGTTTACAGCAAACCTAAAACAAAACAATCTGTGTATTTAAAAAGGATTATCGTTAGAAGTTACGGGACAAATTCATTGATTTTTTTTTAATACCATACAGAAAAATCAGCAAACAACTTAGACAATTTATAAACAGCTGGTCTTAATCCAACACTAACATTGTGATTTTTCAAAATAACCAGTTGAAAAGGCCAGACTTGTTCTAATTTGCTTGGAATCTCTTTCATAGTAACTGTTACACAACTGTTCCATCTTCCTTCCTTACCTTCTTATGTAAGCTCTGTAATCACCATCAGTGTTTACATAGGTTTGTGAAACCGCCCAATTTCTCCAGTAAATATTTAATTATCTTGTTGCTACTGATCAAACCATAAGCAACGCAGCATTTTTATACAACATGTCTGGTAATGAGAGAGTGAGACACTGACGTCAATAGCGCAAAGACTCTAAACCAAAAATATCAGGATTTCCCGATACAAGGCTTCTTGGAAATCAGGCACCAATAAAATAGAAAATTCTCTTCACTGCTCAAAACTTTTGATCCAGTTTATATCTGAGTCCTGCAGCATCTGTGGTGGTTCTAGCAAATGCTAAAACACCCTTCGACCAGAACCAGGCAGCCAGTCTGCAGGCTTCAGGCACCAAGCAAAGTGGGTGTTCTCTGCTATGAAAGCCAGGCACTAAACGGTCATCTGTATGATATTAATGACGAAAATGAAAGGTATGAGCAAACCTCCTCTTTTCTCAGTTTAGTAAGGGCGTAACATTTCAGGATCTGTACTGATCATCTCAAGGCAAATGGAATGACACCAACCATCCAACTAGATCCCTGACTGCCCTTGGTGGGCTGGAGCAAGGAGATGGAGACATATTATGCTGAGGCTCTTTCCCATCTGATGGTACAGCCCAGACACCTAGCAAATTAGAGAAAACACATACAACCATCAAACTGGGCAGCAGAGCTCAGGGACATTGGAACTCCAGGCTGGAAGTTGTCAGAAATGACTTCTACGAAGTGAGATTAGGGTCAGCCTTGAAAGATGGCAGGAATCCCGAGACGGATGCCACCAGGGAGGTCCAGAGATGGGTGGCAAATGATGGGCTTTTGGCGCTGAACACAACAGCCTAACCCCAGCACCTGGAGGTCAGAGGGCAGGGAAGCAAAGGAAGAAAAACCTTTCTGGAGTCAAAGTAGCCTTGAAAGGCAAACATCAACACAGAACGGCTTCATGCAACATGAGTTTCTGGGCAAGCAAGGAGAGCAGTCGTCCACCACAGGATAATGGGGATCAAAATGGAGATCAAGAAGCTATTGTGCTAATCCAAGGAAAAGGACCTTGGCAACTGTGACGGTGAAAGTGCCAATGAGAAAAAAGGATGAACTAAGGGAGTGATTTCAAAGAAAGACTTGGAATTAAAGGTGACCTCTTAAGAAAAGAGCCAGGTGTCCTCTTCCTTCAGAAATAAGTAAACAGGCTCGACAAGGTAAATCATTAAAAATGTTGGGATGTATATTTTTCTTTTCTTTCTTTTTTTTTTTTTTGTTTTTTTTGTTTTATTTTTTGAGACTGAGTCCGGCTCTGTCACCCAGGCTGGAGTGTAGTGGCACGATCTCGGCTCACTGCAACCTCTGCCTCCCGAGTTCATGCAATTCTCCTGCCTCAGCCTCCAGAGTAGCTAGCAATACAGGTGTGCGCCGCCATGCCTGGCTAATTTTTGTATTTTTAGTAGATATGGGGTTTCACCAGCCATGTTGGCCAGGCTGGTCTTGAACTCCTGACCTCGTGATCTGCCCACCTTGGCCTCCCAAAGTGCTGGGTTTACAGGTGTAAGCCACTATGCCCAGCCTTGTTTTGTTTTTAGTAGTAAGTAGAGACTTCTTTATTAGAAGTGTTTTTTTTTTGGTTTTTTGTTGTTTTGTTTTGAGACAGAGTTTCCCTCTTGTTACCCAGGCTGGAGTATAATGGCGCAATCTCAGCTCACTGCAATCTCCCGCCTCCCAGGTTCAAGCAATTCTCCGACCTCAGCCTCCCAAGTAACAGGGATTACAGGTATGCACCACCACGCCCGGCTAATTTTTTGTACTTTAGACAGGGTTTCTCCATGTTGTACAGGCTGGTCTCGAACTCCAGACCTCAGGTGATCTGCCCAACTCAGCTTCCCAAAGTGCTGGGATTACAGATGTAAGCCAAAACGCCCAGCCTTTATTAGAAGCCTTAAAAATTTTTTTAAAAGGAATGATCCCCTCTAAGTATTTGTAAAAGTTCTTATAAGTGTACACAGAAAGTAAATTTTACTGCACATAAAATGTTTTAAAACAATACTGACATAACATTTTACATCCACCATACTGAATAAATTTAGTTTTAACAAGTCAATGTATCTGACAGCATCCTTTTTTGTTTTTTTTTTTCTTTTTGAGGCAGGGTCTCACTCTGCCATCCCGGCTAGAGTGCGCTGGCACAATCAGAGCTCACTAAATCCTTGAACTCCTGGGCTCAAGTGATCCTCCTGTTTCAGTCTCCAGAGTAGCTGGGACTACAGGCAGGCACTACCACACCCAGAAGCAGAGTATCTGAGAGAATGTATCAGCAGATGTGAAATACTTGCGGCTTTTCTGCAGGATAATTTATCAATATATATCAAATTTTTAAAAGGTCATGCACTGTGCCCATCACTATTACTGCTAAGATGTTTTCCCCAAGAAGAAATCTGAATGCAGTATTGCTTATAATAGCACAAAATTAAAAATACTCAAAATGTTCATCAAGCTTTGGGGATAATGGAAACAGCAGAAGGAGGAAAAAAAGAATGCTCCTTAGTAATGCACATGTGGTTAGTCTCATTAATTAAACTGCAGAGAATGCTTGAAAAGGGGCGAGGAAACAATTCTTAAATCTCTTTCCACTCCAGGGTCCTCATGTATAAACCTCATGGAGGGCCCCAAGAGCAGGAGGTATTCAACAAATTTTTGCTGTTGTGTTGATAAAGTCAAAAGCATGAAAGAAAACTGAAAATATCTACCTCCTACTTTGTAATTAATATAAGTGGCAAGACTGTGCCTGTTTATTTTCTAGTTTAATCTACTTACGTTGAATTTGGCCTAAAGAAGTCCATTACCTTATCATTAGCATTAACCTAACAATTCATCACTCCAAAGGCTGTGCATTTAGACTGTTCTCGACATGTAAAAAACGTACAAAGGTAAGGTCAAGTACAAAAGGGTTCTAATGCTACAGAGCTGCGAGCCCAATTCTACCACGAAGCATAACTAGCCAGGCATGGTGGCTCATGCCTATATCCCCAGCACTTTGTGGGGCAGAGGCAGGAGCATCACTTGAGCCCAGGAGTTAGAAACCAGCCTAGATAACATAGTGAGACCCCATCGCTACAAAAAAAAAAAAAAATTTTAAATTAGTCAGGCACTGTGGCTCATGTCTGTAGTCCCAGCTACTTGGGAAGCTGAGGTAGAAGGATCACATAAGCCCAGCAGGCCGAGGCTGCCACGAGTCACGATTGTGCCACTGCACTCCAGCCTGGGTGACACAGCAAGACTATGTTTCAGAAAAAGTAAGAAAAGGAAACACAACCAGAGGTTGTGTTTTACACGCACCTAAGTGATGTGGTGTAGACCTGTCCATATGCTTTCCATTACAAGTTGCTGAGTTACATTTGCTTATGCGCGAAGGTCCAAGTTCAAAGCCGTATGGGAAGTCCCCGTTAGTGGAGTCAAGACCTAGCTGGAGAAAAGCAAATGGTAAACTTAAAATAATAACAAACCTAGCAGGAGGCACTCTGCATGAATGGAGTCTGTTTTTCACCCAGTCATGTTCAATCCTAGAACGTGCTCTATTACTACTTCTTCATTTTTATGGACTGCCTCCGAGACCCCAGCCTATCCCTAGGCAGGGTCACAAACTGCACCTTCAGTTCTTTAAAAATCCACTCTCCAGCCAAGCTTGGTGGCTCACACCTGTACTCTCAGCACTTTGGGAGGCCAAGGCAGGTGGATCACGAGGTCAGGAGATCGAGACCATCCTGGCTAACACAGTGAAACCCCGTCTCTACTAAAAATACAAAAAATTAGCTGGGCGTGGTGGCGGGTGCCTATAGTCCCAGCTACTCAGAAGGCTGAGACAGGAGAATGCGTGAACCCGGGAGGCAGAGCTTGCAGTGAGCCAAGACGGTGCCACTGCACTCCAGCCTGGGCGACAGAGCGAGACTCTGTCTAAAAAAAAAAAAAAAAAATCCACTCTCCATTTCTAAAAAGTATTTTGAAAGATAGTATTTTAGAACACCTATAAAAAAAAACAATTTTCAGCCAGGCACAATGGCTCATACCTGTAACCCCAGCACTTTGGTAGGCCAAGGCAGGTAGGTCACTTAAGCCCAGGTGTTCGAGACCAGCCTGAGCAACAGGGTGGTCTCTACAAAACACACACACACACACACAAGCCAGGTATGGTGTCACGCACCTGTAATCCCAGCTACTCAGGAGAGTGAAAGGTGGAGGATCACCTGAGCCCAGGAGGTTGACGTTGCAGTGAGCTGTGATTGTGCAACTGCACTCCAGCTTGGCTGACAGAGTGAGACTCTGTCTCAAATAAATAAATAAATAGCAATTTGGGGCCAGGCAGTTATTCACAACTGTAGGGAGGCTGGGATGGGAGAATCACTTGAGGCCAGGAGTTCAAGACCAGCCTGGGCAACAACATAGTGAAACCTCATCTCTAAAACAAAAAAGGAAAAAAAAAATCTCGTCGCAGTGGCACACACCTGTAGTCGCAGTTACTCAGGAGGCTGAGGCAGGAGGATTCCTTGAGCCCAGGAGGTCAAGGCTGCAGTGAGCTGTGACTGTGCCACTGCAGTCCTACTTGGGCAACAGAGCAACACCCCATCTCAAAACAAAAGCAAAACAAGTGATTTGCTCTCAGTTGGGATTTCTTCATTGATAATTTTTAAATTCCATACTCCCCAGCACACGGCCTTTGATTTAACAAAAAAGAAATTAAGTCACCTTCTTTTAAAGCCTCTTAAAAATGGATTAGCACATGGGGAGGGTGTTTCTCAAAAAGCCTGTCACATTCTATTTCTTAAACGGGATATCAGCAGGTACACAGATGTTCCTTTTACTATTTATTAAATGGCTATGTTTTATCCACTCTTGCATCTGTGCAATGTTCCACAATAAAGGGAACCCAGAGCCTAACTCAGTGGCTGTCTTGGGAACAGTCATCACAGCCCCAGCCATGAGCCTGGCCCTCCCTTGTGAAGAAAAACGTGCAAGGCAACCAACAGTTTAGCCAGATTTTCACTGGAAAATCCTTATGTTGAGACATCAACTTTTACCATTTGTTCTTGGACAAGTTAGCATCAACAACCACCAAGGGCCCCAAGTTAAACAGCACACAAATGCCATCGAACTGGTCCCAGTCCAGTCTTCAATGAACCACTAATGAGTCTTTTTTTTTTTTTTTTTTTTTTTTTTAATTTGGAAACTAAACACTGGTCTTTTGCTGTTTAGGAAAAAATACTCACTTTAAATTATTAGAATGTGAATGAAGAAACTGATGTCTTTCCCTTTCTAAAACATTTTGCATGCAAGGAAAACAAAAAGTAATTTATTTCTTGAAATAAAATCTCCATTCCATAAATCTATCTTAAGCTATGTGGGGTTTTTTGGGGGGGTTTTTTGGGGTTTTTTTGTTGTTGCTGTTTTAAATGAGACAGAGTCTCGATCTATCACCTAGACTGGAGGGCAGGGGCGCAATCTTGGCTCACTGCAACCTCCACTCTCGGGTTCAAGAGATTCTCTTGCCTCAGCCTCCAGAATAGCTGGGATTACAGGTGCCCGCCACCACGCCTGGCTAATTTTTTGTATTTTTAGTAGAGACACGGTTTCACCATATTGGCCAGGCTGGTCTTGAACCCAACTCAGGTGATCCACCCACCTCGGCCTCCCAAAGTGCTGGGATTACAGGCACGAGCCACTATGCCAAGCCTTAAGCTATGTTTATCAGAAATTTGCAATGTCAGAAGGGAGGTACAAAGGTGACATCCATCAATGTCTAGTCAAGAGGAAAAATGAAAAAACATGAAAAAAAACAGAAGACATACTTTAAAAGAATGGCTTACTTTCAGTTAAACTGTAATAACAAATACAGTTCCTTGAAAAATACAAGTTGTACAATATGTATGGTTATGATTTCACTTCTATTAAAAGGATAATTACATAGTATGCATTTGTGTACACAGAACAGGGCTGGCAAGGATACAGATCAAACTGCTTTGAAGTGGTGGGGTGGACATAAGAAAAGATCGTGTGACTTTCTCAATTTACTAAATACAAGTCTGACAAGCTAGAATTATTTTTCAACATGTGTATGCTTCTTTTGCAAATCCTTTAAAAAACTATTAATTAAAAACGGCTCCATGAGGGCAAAGTGCAAATTAACAGAATGTCATTTTTAGCTACAAATAATTAGAAAATTCTGAATGGGGAAGCGAAAGTACTATGACTCCTTAAAGACATGTTTTTGGAGAGTATTTTTCTAAGCTGAGTGGCAAGATGGCTGGAAGGATTTGACTTACTACTGCACAGAACAAGTATTGAGACCAAACCACAGAACTGGGTCAGAGGTTCTAATACTGGGAACATGTAAATAGATTTTTGAGAAAGGAATCTCTGAGGAAGGAGCTAAGCAGAAGAAATCACAATACAAACAGAAACAAGACTGAGCTATCAGTGAGCATCCTTGAACTTCTGGCAGAGCACTCCGCTGAAAGCACCTCCCATTCGCAGGCTCCACCGCACTCTGTTCTTTGCATGCAAGGCTACAGGGCTGAGATCAAAGCCCGAGTGCTGTGGCAGGTCAGAGGAAACATCACTTGGGACACACTGACGGCCACATGACTTTCCCCCATCAAGGCCCACTGAACTCTCAAGAATCTGTTCACAGTGCTTCTGTTGCTTCTTAATGAGGATGTGCAAAAGTACATACTAAATGCTGTGGTTTCCAGACACTGACTTCATACAAAAAACATTCAACAAAAAACTGGGGAGGAAATAATACAGAATTGCCATCTGTGTATGTTATTTAACATCTACCACTGACTCACCATCATTTCCTTAAAAAGGGATGTTAACTCTTGAAAAGCAGGAAGGAGAGAATGCTAGGGCCAGTATCATAACAAGCCAGAACCTTTGAGCAGCCAAATCATTATATCAATTCAGTAGATGCCAAAAAGGCTGACAAAACACTTCCTCCTGATTTAAAAAGCAAAAACCAAATATCTTCAATGCAAATTAAAAGATACTTCCTGAATATGACAAATATCTTCTGAAAACAAGGGCAAACTCAAAACACATTTTGTTTTTAAGTTTATTTTTAATTCCTTATACTATCATTCCCAATGTTTGTATTTTTTTCAAGGACTCACAAAAGCAGCACATGTATGCACTTGAAAATCTTGATGAAACAGGCAATTTTAGGGGGAAAACTATTTTTTCGGTGTTTTTGTTTTTGTTTTTGAGATGGAGTCTCACTCTCTTGCCCAGGCTGGAGTGCAGTGGCGTGATCTCAGCTCACTGCAACCTCCACCTCCAGGCTCAAGTGATTCTCCTGCCTCAGCCTCCCAAGTAGCTGGGATTACAGGTGCCCACCATCACACCTGGCTAATTTTTATATTTTTAGTAAAGATGTGGTTTCATCATGTTGACCAGGCTGGTCTCCAACTCCTGACC
Organism: Piliocolobus tephrosceles; assembly: GCF_002776525.5. Lineage (NCBI taxonomy): Eukaryota > Metazoa > Chordata > Mammalia > Primates > Cercopithecidae > Piliocolobus > Piliocolobus tephrosceles. The sequence goes on along the minus strand of NC_045453.1, from coordinate 57,159,804 downwards.
TCAAGTGATCCACCCGCCTCAGTCTCCCAAAGTGCTGGATTACAGGTGTGAGTCACCACGCCTGGCCAAAAACTATTTTTTTGAAAACCTGAACAAGTAACAATAAATGGAGAAAATTACAAAAGCAAATTACTCTTCTCCAAAAGGTGCTAGGCCCAGACAAATTCTTAGTTATTTCCCAGCCTTCCTCATAAGAAATGGGAAATGAAAAAGCTTCCCAATTCTTTCTGGGAAAGCAGACAAACTGACAAAGCACAAGGGAAGAAAACTATGTATTTCTTCATTGGTGCAGTGTTAAGAAAAAAAGAAAAAGAATACAATGTTAACCTCACTTGCCATTCCTAGATTCTTTTTTTTTTTTTTTTTTTTTTGAGACAGTTTCACTCTGTTGCCCAGGCTGGAATGCAGTGGTGCCATCTCGGCTCACTGCAAACTCCACCTCCCAGGCTCAAGCCAATCTCCTGCCTCAGCCTCCCAAGTAGCTGGGACTACGTGCATGCACCACCATACCCGACAAATGTTTGTATTTTTAGTAGTGACAGGGCTTCACCATGTTGGCCAGGCTGGTCTCAAACTCCTGACCTCAGGTGATCTGCCCATGTTGGCCTTCCAAAATGCTGGGATTACAGGCGTGAGCCACCGTGCCTGGCCAGGGAGGGACTTTCTAGCACAAAAGTAATAGGGCATGGTGGCAGGCACCTGTAATCCCAGCTACTTGGGAGGCTGAGGCAAGAGAATCGCTTGAACCCAGGATGCAGAGGTTGCAGTAAGCCGAGATCACGCCATTACACTCCAGCCTGGGGGACAAGAGCAAGACTTCATCCCAAAAAGAAAAGAAAGTCCCTCCCCATTCCAAAATCAGAGAAATATTCACCATCATTTTCAGCTAGATGTTTTTGGTCAAAATAATTTAAAAATGTTTAATATCCATCTCCTTTAAAATGTATATCCAGGCTGGGTGCGGTGGCTCATGCCTGTAATCCCAGCACTTCAGGAGGCCGAGGCAGGTGGATCATGAGGTCAAGAGATCAAGACTATCCTGGCCAACATGGTGAAAGCCTGTCTCTACTAAAAATACAAAAAGTAGTCAGGCGGGGTGGCGCACACCTGCCTGTAGTCCCAGCTACTCGGGAGGCTGAGGCAGGAGAATCGCTTGAACCAGGGGGGCAGAGGTTGCAGTGAGCTGAGATCACACCACCGCATTTCAGCCTGGGTGGCTTAGCGAAGCTCCATCTCAAAAAAAATAACAAAAATGCATATCCAATAAAATCATTGTTCTAGAAAAGTAACTAGATGAATATAATTGTATACACTTCAATTGTAGGACAAGTAGAATCCACTATGTAAGGACTACATGAATAAATTACGATAGTGAAACACTGTATGATAAAATACTACGCGGCCATTCTGCAGTACTCTAGCATGGCACAGGGAAATAGTTATAATCTATTACAAAGTGGGGTGAAAAAAGCAGAACATCTCTCTCTTTATGAACATGACTTCTTCAGCAAGACAGGCATTCTGGGACACTTACTACAATATTAACTGGATCCTCCCAGGGTTTCAGATGCAGGTGGTGTCCTATTTCTTTTTGCTTTTCTACTTTATTCATTATTAATGAACACGTGTTATATTTTTATTCATTTTCTTAATAAAGACAAGATCTCAGGCTGGGTGCAGTGGCTCACTCTTGTAATCCCAGCACTTTGGGAGGTTGAGGTGGGTGGATCACGAGGTCAGGAGTTCAACACCAGCCTGGCCAACAAGGTGAAACCCTCCCATCCCCGACCCTACTAAAAAACTACAAAAATTAGCTGGGCATGGTGGCATGCACCTGTAGTCCCAGCTACTGGGAGGGTTGAGGCAGGAGAATCACTTGAAAGGGGAGGCAGAGGCTGCAGTGAGCTGAGACTGCACCACTGCACTCCAGCCTGGGGAGAGAGCGAGACTCTGTCTCAAAAAAAAAAAAAAAAAAAAAAAGGAGCGAGAGAGAGAGACAGAGATGAGATCTCATCATGCTGCCCAGGCTGGTCTCGAACTCCTGAGCTCACGTGATCCTCCTGCCTCAGCTTCCCTAAGTGCTAGGATTACAGGTGTGAGCTACCATACCTGGCCTATTTGTGATTTTTTAAAAGCTCAAAATTCATAAATATATATGCAAGACAAGTCACTAGAAATAGTTTTGCTCAATGCCTAAGTTGTACTTATCATCAAAAAAGTAAAGATACTGGCAGTGGCTCACACTGTATAATCTCAGCACTTTGGGAGGCTGAGGCAAGAGGATCGCTTGAGCCAAGAAGTTCAAGACCAGCCTGGGCAACATAACAAGGGTCTTTACAAAAACAAACAAAAAAATTATAGACACCTTTCCTTACTTACTCCCATATTATAAATGGGATAATAAACTTCTGATTCAAGAAAAATAGGGGCTTTGTCCATCCTCCTAATTACATGAAGATCTAAGGAGTAATGCCCCAAGTTACATTCCTGGCAAAATGACAAACTTAAAAAAACACTCCCATGGCAACTATCGGTGCTAACAAGTCAAGCTTGGTTAACATAAATGGTTCTATTTTTCCCTTCATAAACTGTGCCTTTGCGTGTGAACAAGCATTGTTGACCTTCAACTAAGCTGAAAAGCCTATTTTATGTCTGTTAGCCCCAAAACTTTCTAAACCTCTGCAAAATGTCTAGGAGTGATCACAATTAGATAATAACCAGATTAAAGTAACTAGAGGTCAGAATTGTGAACTCAAAACGAGGACGACCTAGAAATGGCTAAGCCTGGGCAGGCTGCTTCTCCCCAGCACCCTGCCGAAAGACAGTGCTCAATGAAGGGGGTGGAAAGAATGAATACAAGGTGCTTAGAAATCCTGCAACCCGACTCACCACTGGCAATGGAAGGCACAGAGGGGAAACAGAGTCTTACACCCAGTTGGAGGCAGCCCCAGAACCAGAACCCATACTGGTCTCATTTCTCCTAGGGACAGTTAAAGGGAAAATGCCAGGATATGCACACAGGGCATGTGTAGTACCTATTCTGAGCTGTGCTGAGCCAGATGCTATGAAGCTACACACATTAAGCCACCCTCCACAACCTCAAAGAGCCAACAAGACTAGCAAGCCCCTAAAACCTAGCTAGGACAAGTGCTTCCCAAGAGCTGGAATACAAAGAGATGCCGATTTTTAAACAAGAGGCCTACAGGATAAAATTAGAAAGAGTTATTTAAGGCTATTATCTAAGTATAATGCAAAAGTCTCCAATTTAATACTACTGGAGCAAAACTAAGAAATTACTGCAAAGGGCTGGGCGCGGGAGCTCACGTCTGTTATCTCAGTACTTTGGGAGGCTGAGGCAGGCGATCACGAGGTCAGGAGTTTCAGACCAGCCTGGCCAACATGGCAAAATCCTGTCTCTACTAAAAACACAAAAATTAGCTGAGCTTGGTGGCGTGTACCTGTAATCCCAGCTACTCAGGAGGCTGAGGCAGGAGAATCGCTTGAACCCGGAAGGTGGAGGTTACGGTGAACCGAGATCACACCACTGCACTCCAGCCTGGGCAATGGGGCGAGACTCCATCTCAAAAAAAAAAAAAGAAAGAAATTAACACAAAAGAGCACCATCAACCCAAAGGACATTATGTGTACCCAAAGGGTCTAAACACCAAAAGCGCCCAAACTTAAGGTTCACATTGACTGGGACAATGGGGCCAACATGGTGGCTCCATACCTATAATTTCAACATTTTGGGAAGCCCTGGCAGGAAGATGACTTTAGACCAAGAGTTCAAGACCAGCCTAGACAACATAGAAAGACCCTGTCTCTACAAAAAAGATGTCTAAATATATGAAAAATATTAAAATATAGAGACAATAATATTGGAATATCTTCAATTCCAAATTTTACTTTTCTTTTAAATTCAAAGGTGGCAGCTGATTGTTCCAAGCGTTATTTTAGTAGACAAGCAAATAAGAAATCTATAAAATACTTTAAACAAAATCATGTTCTGACAGATTTTTATTCATCTTCAAGAATAATGTTTCCTTTGAAACTTTAAAGTTTGAAAAATGAGGCTTCTAATTTGAAAATTAAATCAAGAAAAAGATCTGCAAGTAAGACTTAGTTCTCCAATACATCACAAAATTATCAGGCAAATGGGGAAAATATGTATAATATTTATCAAAGTGTTCATGTCCTTGATATAAAAATAACTGCTATAAATCACCAGGAAAGAGAGACAGTTACAAGACTGGAAAAATTGACAAAAAACACAGTAAGCCAAACAAAATATAAATAACCAAAAGAATCATTAAAAAGTGCTCAAACTCGCCGGGCGCGGTGGCTCAAGCCTGTAATCCTAGCACTTTGGGAGGCCGAGACGGGCGGATCACGAGGTCAGGAGTTCGAGACCATCCTGGCTAACACAGTGAATCTTCGTCTCTACTAAAAAAAATACAAAAAACTAGCCGGACAAAGTGGCGGGCGCCTGTAGTCCCAGCTACTCGGGAGGCTGAGGCAGGAGAATGGTGTAAACCCAGGAGGCGGAGCTTGCAGTGAGCTGAGATCTGGCCACTGCACTCCAGCCTGGGCGACAGAGCAAGACACCGTCTCAAAAAAAAAAAAAAAAAA
>NC_045453.1:57111534-57155075 GCF_002776525.5 Piliocolobus tephrosceles | reverse complement strand
AGAAAAGCAAAATAAACATGGTGATTCCATTCTTCACTCAAATTTGCATAAAAAAGAAAAAATGGGCCGGGCGCGGTGGCTCAAGCCTGTAATCGCAGCACTTTGGGAGGCCGAGACGGGCGGATCACGAGGTCAGGAGATGGAGACCATCCTGGCTAACACGGTGAAACCCCGTCTCTACTAAAAATACAAAAAGCTAGCCGGGCGAGGTGGCGGGCGCCTGTAGTCCCAGCTACTCGGGAGGCTGAGGCAGGAGAATGGCGTAAACCCAGGAGGCAGAGCTTGCAGTGTGCTGAGATCCGGCCACTGCACTCCAGCCCGGTCGACAGAGCAAGACTCCGTCTCAAAAAAAAAAAAGAAAAGAAAAAAGAAAAAATGTTTTATTATGGCAATACTTCCCAGTGTGTTAACCTGAATGCAGGAGGTCTCTGGCATGTATGTTACGTATGTGTTAAAGTCTTAGAAATGCAAACGATATCCCTTCCAACAACTTAGTCTAAAGAAATAGTCAGGAAAATGCACACAGATTTAGGTACAATGCTTTTCACCACCGTATTATGTCCACCACAGCAGAAAATGGCTCATAAGCTAAATACCTAACAGAAGGATGGGATGTGTCAAATAAAACATGATGTATTCAGCACAAATGAGCTGTGAATAACCATGTTTTAAAGGACTATTTAGTTACATGTCTAAGATACATTGCTCAGTAAAAAACAGGCTTAAATACCCTCCGTATAATCTCTACTTTGAAAAAAATTGTTATATATATTGTATATCTGCACATTTTACTTTCTTTTTTTCTTTTCTTTTTTGAGATGGGGTCTTACTCTGTGGCCCAGGCTAGAGTGCAATGGCACAATCCTGGCTCACTGCAACGTCTGCCACCTGGTTCAAGTGATTCTCCTGTCTGAGTTTCCCAAACAGCTGGGATTACAGGTAGCTGCCACCACACCCAGCTAATTTTCGTATTTTTAGTAGAGATGGGGTTTCACCATGTTGGCCAGGCTGGTCTTGAACTCCCGACCTCAGGTGAACCGCCCACCTCAGCCTCCCAAAGTGCTGGGATTACAAGTGTGAGCCACTGCACCCAGCCACATTTTACTTTCAAATATAACCAGATAGCTGGGCGCGGTGGCTCAAGCCTGTAATCCCAGCACTTTGGGAGGCCGAGACGGGCGGATCATGAGGTCAGGAGATCGAGACCATCCTGGCTAACACGGTGAAACCCCGTCTCTACTAAAAATACAAAAAACTAGCCGGGCGAGGTGGCGGGCGCCTGTAGTCCCAGCTACTCCGGAGGCTGAGGCAGGAGAATGGCGTAAACCCGGGAGGCGGAGCTTGCAGTGAGCTGAGATCCGGCCACTGCACTCCAGCCCGGGAGACACAGCAAGACTCCGTCTCAAAAAAAAAAAAAAACAAAAACAAATATAACCAGATAAAAGAATATTCAATGAGTAAAATAAGCTACTTTATATATAAGCATTCCACCACAATCCTAATATTCCTTAATCTCTCTAAGACAGGACACCAGTCCAGATATTTTTCCACTAATTCTGACCTTAATTCTGACCAATAGCTTCATATACATCAACAGTAATTCTAACCAATAGATTTAGTGGTGTCTATATGACAATTCCTAAAATAGCTGTGAATTTCCCACATATTCTTCTCAATCCATTTCCTACTGCAAAAAGGCAGACACGAAAATTCCTGAGAAATGACAGATGATCTCCAAACATTCTGCTCTGTCTTTGCCCTCTACATAGACCAAGGACAACCCTACACACCCACAGGCAAGTCAACAGCATAATGATTCAATTTCTCAGGAGAACTGCATCACAGGTCGTATTACATTAAGAGAAAGTGCACAAACAGACCTAATACATTTGTCATCAAATTGACACATAAGGACCTGTAAGTTAGCAACATGCACATTTCCATCCCATTCAGTCGACTACGAAAAGGCTTTAAAAGCAGTATAAATATCTGAATTTTAGTTTATTTATAGCAATGGGTGCTCAGCTCTGGCTGTATCCTGGAATCACCGGGAAGTGCTCGGGCTGAATTTCTCATCAACTGCATCCCAGTCTCATGGATGTGTCCAGCATCCGTAGTTTTTTAAAGTTTTCCAGGTGACTGCAATTTGCTGTCAAGGTTGAGGACCACTGACATGAAGCATATTTTTCAAACAACAGATAATGAATGGTCCACGAGAGACAGTGAGTACTCAAATCAGTGGCTGGGGTTGGCAGTTTCTTTCCTTCTTTCCTTCCATGTCCTTCCATTTCCTTCTCCTTCCTTCCTTCCATTTCCTTCTCCTTCCTTCCTTCCATTTCCTTCTCCTTCCTTCCTTTTCTCTCTTTCTTTTTCTTTCAGATGGAATCTCGCTCTGTTGCCCAGGCTGGAGTGCAGTGGCGAGATCTCGGCTCACCGCAACCTCCACCTCCCGGGTTCAAGCGATTCTCCTGCCTCAGCCTCCCAAGTAGCTGGGACCAGAGGCGCATGCCACCATGCCCAGCTAATTTTTTGTATTTTTAGTGGAGACAGGGTTTCACCGTGATAGCCAGGATGGGCTCAATCTCCTGACCCCGTGATCCGCCCGCCTCAGCCTCCCAAAGTGCTGGGATTACAGGCATGAGCCACTGCACCCGGCCTCTTTCTTTTTTGAGACGCAGTCTTGCTCTGTCACCCAGGCTGGAGTGCAGTGGCATGACCTCAGCTCACTGCAGCCTCCACCTCCTGGGTTCAAGCCATTCTCTTGCCTCAGTCTCCTCAGTAGCTGGGATTACAGGCGTGCATCACCATGCCCAGCTAATTTTTGTATTTTTAGTAGAGACGGGGTTTCACCATGTTGGCCAGGCTGGTCTCCAACTCCTGACCTCATGATCTGCTCGCCTCGGCCTCCCAAAGTGCTGGGATTACGGGCATGAGCCACGGCGCCTGGCCGATGGCAATTTCTGAATTTGAAAAAATGGAATGAAGTAGACTAGACTAGGCTAGAAGAAATTATCATAATGTACTGCTCCTCATGCAGATAAATATTGTCTCAAGAAATTTTTCAGTTAAAAATATGTAATTCTTGGCAATACTACCCAAACTGATCTTCAGATTCAATGCAATCACTCTCAAAATCCCATCTGCCTTTTTGGCAAAAATTGACAAGCCGATCCTAAAATTCTTATGGAAATACACAGGACCCAGAATAGTCAAAACAATCTTGAGAAGCAACAAAATTGGAGGACTCCCACTACCCCATTTCAAAAGTAATATGAAGCTATACTAATTAAGACAGTGGGGTATAAGTACATACAAAGATACTAGGATAAGGGTAGCCATGTAGATTAACAGAATACAATTGAGAATCCACAAATAAACCTAAATGTGATTTTCAAAAAAGGGTATCAGGACAATGTAATGGGAGGTAGAGTCATCCTTTAAACAAATGGTGATGAGAAAACTGAAAGTCAAATGTGTCGCCGGGCACGGTGGCTCATGCCTGTAATCCCAATACTTTGGGAGGCTGAGGCAGGCAGATCACCTGAGGTCGAGAATTCGAGACCAGCCTGATCAGCATGGAGAAATCCCGTCTCTACTAAAAATACAAAATTATCCGGGCATGGTAGCACATACCTATAATCCCAGCTACTCGGGAGGCTGAGGAAGGAGAATTACTTGAACCCAGGAGGCAGAGGTTGTAGTGAGTCGAAATCACGCCACTGCACTCCAGCCTGGGCAGCAAGAGTGAAACTCTGTCTCAAAAAAAAAGAAAAAGTCCACATGTAAAAGAATGAAGGTGGACCCCTAACTCAAACATATACAAAAATTAACTTAAAATGGATCAGAGATCCAACTTTAAGAGCTAAACCTGTAAAATTCTTAGAAGAAAATGGAGAGGGGGTAAATCTTTGTGACCTTGGGTTACGCAGTGGTTTCTATGACACCAAAATCACAAGCAAGAAAAGAAAAACAGATACATAGAGACTTTAACAAAATTTAAAACTTTTGGGCCAGGCGCGGTGGCTCAAGCCTGTAATCCCAGCACTTTGGGAGGCCAAGACGGGTGGATCATGAGGTCAGGAGATCGAGACCATCCTGGCTAACACGGTGACACCCCGTCTCTACTAAAAATACAAAAAACTAGCCGGGCGAGGTGGCGGCGCCTGTAGTCCCAGCTACTCGGGAGGCTGAGGCAGGAGAATGGCGGGAACCTGGGAGGCGGAGCTTGCAGTGAGCCGAGATCACGCCACTCACTCCAGCCTGGGCCACAGAGCGAGACTCCGCCGAAAAAAAAAAAAAACTTTTTTAACTGCAAAAGAAACAAGCAAGGCCGGGTGCGGTGGCTCACGCCTGTAATCCCAGCACTCTGGGAAGCCAAGGTGGACAGATCACCTGAGGTCAGGAGTTCGAGACCAGCCTGACCAACAAGGAGAAACCCCATCTCTACTAAAAACACAAATTAGCCAGGCATGGTGGTGCATGCCTGTGATCCCAGCTATTCAAGAGACTAAGGCAGGAGAATCACTTGAACTCAGGAGGCGGAGAGTGCAGTGAGCCGAGATCGCGCCATTGCACTCTAGCCTGGGCAACAAGAGTGAAACTGCGTCTCAAAAAAAAAAAAAAAAAAAAAAAAAGACACAGCAAGGAAGTGAAAAAGAATCTTACAGAATGGGGAAAAAATATTTGCAAATTACATACCAGATAAAGGAGTCGTGCAGAATATATTAAGAACTCTTACAACTCAACAATATAAAGACAAGTAACCTAACTAAATGGGCGAAGAAAACTGGATGACCTGGTACATGCCTCTAGTCCAGCTACTCAGGAGCCTGAGGCAGGAGGATCTCTTGGAATCTGAGGCTGCAGTGAGCTATGATCACTCTTACTAACAAGCCACTGCACTTCAGACTAGGCAACATAGCAAAACCTGGCCTCAAACATAAACAAAAAGACAAAAAAACGAGCCAGGCCGGGCGCGGTGGCTCAAGCCTGTAATCCCAGCACTTTGGGGGGCCGAGACGGGCGGATCACGAGGTCAGGAGTTCGAGACCATCCTGGCTAACACGGTGAAACCCCGTCTCTACTAAAAAATACAAAAAGCTAGCCGGGCGAGGTGGCTGGTGCCTGTAGTCCCAGCTACTCGGGAGGCTGAGGCAGGAGAATGGCGTAAACCCGGGAGGCGGAGCTTGCAGTGAGCTGAGATCCGGCCACTGCACTCCAGCCCTGGCAACAGAGCGAGACTCCGTCTCAAAAAAAAAAAAAAAACCGAGCCAAGAATTTGAATAGACATCTCTGCAAAGGTAGCATATAAATGGCCAATAAACACATGAAAAGGTGTTCAACATCATTAGTCGCTAGGGAAATGCAAACCAAAACCACTGCACACCCATTAGGATGGCTATAATCAAAAAGAGCAGCAATAACAATTGTCAGCAAGGACACGGAGAAATTGGAACCCTCACATAATTCTGAAGAACCTACTTCGGAAAACCGTTTGGCAGCTCCTCAAAATGTTAAACATAGAATTACCATATGATCCAGTAATTCCACTTCTATGTATCTACCAAGAAAAGTAAAAAGATGATCACACAAAAACTTGTATTCACATGTTCATAACAGCATTATTTATAACAGCCAAATGTGAAAATAACCCAAATCTCCATCAACTAATTAATGGATAAACAAAATGTGGTATACATCCATACAATGGAACATTATTCAGCAATAAAGTGAAAGCACTGACACACACTGTAACATGGATAAACCTTGAAAACATTAAGCTAAGTGAAAAAGTCTATCACAAAAAAATACATTTTTTTTTTGAGACAGGGTCTCGCTCTGTTGCCCAGGCTGGAGTGCAGTAGCACAATCTCGCTCACTGCAACCTCCGCCACTCGGGTTCAAGAGATACCCCAACCTCAGTGTGCCTAGTAGCTGGGACTACAGGCACGCGCCACCATGCCCAGCTAATTTTTGTATTCTTAGTAGATACGGGGTTTCACCATGTTGGTCAGGCTGGACTTCAACTCCTGAGCTCAGGTGACCTGCCAGCCTTGGCTTCCCCAAGTGCTGGGATTACAGGCATGAGCCACCGTGCCTGGCCCAAACCACATATTGTATGATACCATTTATATGTCCAGAAGAGCACAGCTATAGAAACAGACTGTGGATTAGTGTCGCCAGGGGCTGGGTGAAAAGGGGAGAAGGGAGAGTAACCACAAATGACAGCCAGATGGTAGTGGTTATGAAACTTAGTGAACATGCTACCAACTACTGAAGCCTATCCTTTAAATAAGTGAATTTTATGTAAATTATCTCAATGAAGCTTTCTTATGTGTTATTCTGGATATAGGGAGTCCCTCTCCTGCCAGGCCCACAGAATCTCGTCTGGTTCCTTTTCCATAGGATAGTATGAATAATTAACCTTTCTACTTAAAGGCCCGTATCAATTTAGGACATCATAACCAAAATTTTTATCATGAAATCAGCATAGAAAATTTCAGACGACACGGCCTAAAAGGTTATCTGGCTGGATGCAGTGGCTCATGCCTATAATCCCAGCAGAGGCAGGGGCAGGGCAGGATGGTTTGAGCTCAGGAGTTCCAGACTAGCCAAGGCAACACAGAGAGACCCCTTTCGCCACAAAAAGAAAAAGCAAAGGTTATGTAGTGTGGTGTGAAACCTTTTTTTTTTTTGCCCAAGCTGGAGTGCAGCGGCTCACTGCAACCTACGCCTCCCGGGTTCAAGTGATTCTCATGCCTCAGCCTCCCGAGTAGCTGGAATTACAGGAGTGCACCACCATATCCAGCTAATATTTTGTATTTTTAGTAGAGACAAAGTTTCATCATGTTGCCCAGGTTGGTCTCGAACTCCTGGGCTCAGGCAATCGACCCACCTCAGCCTCCCAAAGCGTTAGGATTACAGGCGTGAGCCACCACGCCCGGCCATGAAACTTTTTCTTTTTTTGAGATGGAGTCTCCTCTGTTGCCCAGGCTGGAGTGCAGTGGTGCGATCTCAGCTCACTACAGCCTCCACCTCCTGGGTTCAAGCAATTCCGCCTCAGCCCCCTGAGCAGCTGGGATTACAGCTGCCTGCCACCATGTCTAACTAATGTTTGTATTTTTAGTAAAGACGGGGTTTTACCATTTTGGCCAAACTGCTCTCGAACTCCTGGACAGAGGGAGTCCCTCTCCTGCCATGCCCACAGAATCTCGTCTGGTTCAATCCACCTCAGCCTCCCAAAGTGCTGGGATTACAGGCATGAGTCACCGCGCCTGGCCTCGAAACTTTCGTCTGAGATACATACACACACACACATACACAGATGAATATAAATAGAGAGAAGTGGATCAGTCAAAACAAAAAGTCTGGAAAATACATTTTAGCCGTTGACAGTATTCAAGAAATAAAACAGTAAGTGTGAGATCTCAGAGTCAAAAAGAGAAATTGAAAAAAAAGCTGAAGTCACTTTAAAGCATCATTGTAAGCATGGAATTAAATACCAGAAAAAGTAAAGTTGACCCTGGTGTCTACTTTGGTAAGTCAAGTAATACGCTTCCCTCCTCCACCCACCTCTCAGGGCTCAGAGGAGCTTCCTACTCCCACTAAATTCAGGCCCCTTCTGGTGAAGTCTACTGCAGATCACGAGGGGAGCTCCACAGGGAAGGGTGCACCATCACTGGAAATGGGGACTGCAGGGCTGCAGGTGGGCAGCCTGGACATGCAGGCCCCAAACTCACACTAGGGGTCCAGAAGCAAGCGCAAAAAGAACTCAAACAGAAGCCAAGGGTCAACTGGAGGAAAGAAAGGAGAAGGAACAAAATCGATATTGCTTATTTATTCAGTTTATCTTTGAGTGGATGAAAGAATAAAGGAAGAGGAACAAGAACCCATCAAACTTCTCAGAGAGACAACATTTTCAAAGACCGCAGGTCAGGATCTCTGACACAGAAGATGCGAGCAGCTGCATAATCCAACAGCCTGGGCTAAAACAGAAGCCCTGGGGACAAACCTGAAGAAAGATCACTTGCGAAACTCCTCGCGTCAAGAAATCTGAGGTCATCTTCAAATCAGCAGGGAAACAAAAATTTAGAGAATTATCACTATCAGGGAGAGACTACCAAGAATATCTGTGAGGATTCCAGGGTCAATGTCAAGATGCTGAACTTTGTTCGCTAAAAAAAAAAAACACTACATGGCCGTGCGCGGTAGCTCACGCCTATAATCCCAGCACTTTGGGAGGCTGAGGCAGGCGGATCAGGAGGTCAGGAGATGGAGACCACCCTGGCTAACACAGTGAAACCCCGTCTCTACTAAAAATACAAAAACTTAGCCGAGCGAGGTGGCGGGCACCTGTAGTCCCAGCTACTCAGGAGGCTGAGGCAGGAGAATGGCGTGAACCCGGGAGGCGGAGCTTGCAGGGAGCCGAGATCTCACCACTGCACTCCAGCCTGGGCAACAGAGTGAGAGTCCATCTCAAAAAAAAACCAAAAAATACAAAAAACAAAACAAAACAAAAAAACACTATGCATGAGACTGTAATTAGGACAGTTCTTGAATACCACTAAAGACTATTTACAATATTGCATTTGAGTAAAAAGTGAAAATAAGAACTATGACAGTTAAACCTATTCTGCAAGTACTCTACAATGCATTAAAAAAAAAAAAAAACAGTTGGCCTTGCATGATGGCTGACGCCTGTAATCCCAGCACTTTGGGAGGGCAAGGCAGATGGATCACTTAAGGTCAGGAGTTCAAAACAAGCCTGGCCAACATGGCGAAACCCTGTCTCCACTAAAAATACAAAAATTAGCTGGGCGCCGTGGTGGGCGCCTGTAATCCCAGCTACTCAGGAGGCTGAGGCAGGAGAATCGCTTGAACCCCAGAGGCAGAGGTTGCAGTGAGCCAAGATCACACCATTGCACTTCAGCTTGGGCAACAAGAGCAAAATTCCATCTCAAAAACAAAAAACAACAAACAAAACAAAACAAAAAGTAGCTGGCTGTTCGTGGTGGCTCATGCCTGTAAATCCCAGCACTTTGGGAAACAGAGGGTGGCCAATCACCTGAGGTCAGGAGTTCGAGATCAGCCTGGCCAATATGGTGAAACCTTGTCTCTATTAAAAATAAAAAAATTAGCTGGACGTGGTGGCACATGTCTATAATCCCAGCACTTTGGGAGGCCAAAGTGTGCAGATCCACAAGGTCAGTTCAACACCAGCCTGGCCAATGTGGTGAAACCCATCTCTACTAAAAATATAAAAATTAGCTGGGCGTGGTGGCGGGTGCCTGTAGTCCCAGCTACTCAGGAGGCTGAGGCAGGAGAATCACTTGAATCTGGGATGCGGAGGTTGCAGTGAATGGAAATCATGCCACTGCACTCCAGCTTGGGCAACAGAGCGAGACTCCGTCTCAAAAAAAAAAAAAGAAAAGAAAAACAAATAGCAAACTATGGGAAGGGGGAAAAAAAGACAAAATGATCATTTGCAACCACAAGTTAAGTATTCCTTGTATAAAGTGCTTTGGACTACAAGTGTTTCAAATTTTGTATCTTTTCTGATTTTGGAATATTTGCATATATATATATATATACTGAGATATCTTGAGATTGGGACCCAAGTCTAAACACAAAATGCATTTATGTTTAATATACGCCTTATACACATAGCCTGAAGGTAATTCTACTCAATATTTTAAATAATTTTGTGTATAATGGCTACGTGCAATGGCTCACACCTGTAATCCTGGCACTTTGGAAGGCCAAAGCAGGAAGATTACTTGAGCCTAGGAGATTCAAGGCTGCAGTGAGCCATGATCTTGCTACTGCACTACAGCCTGAGTGACAGAGCAAGATCCATTAAAAAAAAAAAAAAAAAATTGCATATGAAATAAAGTTTTGACTGCAACCCATGACATGAGGTCAGGTATGGAATTTTCCACTTGTGGCATCCTGTCAATGCTCAAAAGTTTCCAATTTTAGACTTGGGGATTAGAAATGCTCAACGTGTATTATGATTGCCTATCTCAGAAACTCAAGAGAATCTACTGAAAAATAAGAACAACAGAGTTTGGTTAAGTAGTACAGCAAACACGGTGCTATTACATTTTCCTTACAGACACACCAAAGGACTCCACTTCCCAGCGCCCTTGCACCTAAAATACAGCCAACAGACCTCAGAAGAAATACTACTACTTCCAAGCTTGGCCCATGAAAAAAACTTCCACGCACAAAATTACATGGCAAACTTACAGGTCACATCTTCTTGCCAGTTGTGACAAAAATGGAACAAGCCTAGATCCCCAAGTCACCACTTAAAAAAAAACCATCTAAAAAAATGTGAGCAAGAAATAAATGTTTTCTTTGTCAGGCCACAGTTTTTGACTAGCATTACCTACCCTGACTAATACAGGTGGTCGGTTATAAAACATACAGACTGGCTAGGTGCAGTGGCTCACCCTGTAATCCCAGTGCTTTGGGAGGCCAAGGCAGAGGATCACTTGAGACTGGGAGCTGGAGACCAGCCTGGGCAACACAGCAAGATTCCATCTCTATCTCATTTTTTATTTAATTTTTTTTGAGACAGAGTCTCACTCAGTGGCCCGGGCTGAAATGCAGTGGCATGATCTCGACCCACTGCAACCTCCGTTTCCTGGGTTCAACTGATTCTCATGCCTCAGCCTCCTGAGTAGCAGGAACTAAAGGCATGCACCACCACACCCGACTAATTTTTGTATTTTTTTTTTTAGTAGACAGGGGGGTTTCACCATGTTGGCCAGGCTGGTCTTGAACTCCTGGCCTCAGGTGATCCGCCCACCTTGGCCTCCCAAAGTGCTGGGATTACAGGCGTGAGCCACTGCCCCTGGCCTCCATCTCTTATCTTATTAAAAAGAAGGCTGGAGCCGGGCGCGGTGGCTCAAGCCTGTAATCCCAGCACTTTGGGAGGCCGAGACGGGCGGATCACAAGGTCAGGAGATCAAGACCATCCTGGCTAACCCGGTGAAACCCCGTCTCTACTAAAAAATACAAAAAACTAGCCGGGCGAGGTGGCGGGCACCTATAGTCCCAGCTACTCGGGAGGCTGAGGCAGGAGAATGGCGTGAACCCGAAAGACGGAGCTTGCAGTGAGCTGAGATCCGGCCACTGCACTCCAGTTTGGGCGACAGAGCGAGACTCCGTCTCAAAAAAAAAAAAAAAAAAACAAGGCTGGGCACAGTGGCTCACGCCTGTAATTTCCAGCACTGTGGGAGGCCAAGGCAGGTGGATCACCAGAGGTCAAGAGTTCAAGCCCAAACTGACCAACATGGTGAA
The DNA here is from genome assembly GCF_002776525.5 of Piliocolobus tephrosceles. Classification (NCBI taxonomy): domain Eukaryota; kingdom Metazoa; phylum Chordata; class Mammalia; order Primates; family Cercopithecidae; genus Piliocolobus; species Piliocolobus tephrosceles. The sequence goes on along the minus strand of NC_045453.1, from coordinate 57,143,768 downwards.
ACCCTGTGTCTACTAAAAACACAAAATTGGCCAGGCGTGGTGGCACATGCCTATAATTCCACTTGGGAGGCTAAGCCAAGAGAATCACTTGAAACTGGGAGATGGAGGTTGCTGTGAGCCGAGATCAGACCACTGACTCCAGCCTGGGCAACAAGAGCAAAACTCTGTCTCAAAAAAAAAAAAAAAAAAAAAACCCCACAACATACAAACTGCAAGCAGTATACTTGCTTTATACCTGCTCTATACCAGTTAGTAATAGCGGTTGGGAAGGAGGCGTGAGGGGAGATAATCACATTCTAAATACCAAATATTTTCTTTGTTTTTGAGTAGGGTGTCTCCCTCTGTTGCCCCAGCTGGAGTGCTGTGGCACCTTGAACTCCTGCAGCCTTGAACTCCTGGGCTAGAGTTCTCTTCCCACATCAGCCTCCCTAGTTGGTGGGACCACAGGTATGCACACCACCACACTAGGCTACTTTAAAAATTTTTGCAGAGATGGGGTCTCACTATGACGTGCAAACTGGTCTTAACCTCCTGACCTCAAGCAATCTTCCCATGTCAGCTTCCCAAAGTACTGGAATTACAGGTATAAGCCACATGTCCAGTCCAGCAAATACTTTAAAATATAGAATAAGTAATCAGTCGGGCAGGGTGGCTCATACCTGCAATCCCAGCACTTTGGGAGGCCAAGGCAGGTGGATCACAAGGTCAGAAGTTCAAGACCAGCCTGACCAATATGGTGAAACCCCATCTCTACCAAAAATACAAAAATTAGCTGGGTATAGTGGTGCACACCTGTAATCCCAGCTACTCAGGAGGCTGAGGCAGGAGAATCGTTTGAACCCGAGAGGTGCAGGTTGCAGTGAGCTGAGATCATGCCACTGCACCCCAGCCTGGGCAACAGAGAGAGACTCCATCTCACAAAAAAAAAAAAAAAAAAAAGAATAAGTAATCTATAGACCATATATTAGGAAAAATCGAGAGACACTGACTTGCTCTGTTCACACACAGAATAAGTCAATATTATAAAGATGACAAGTCTCCCCAAATTAACTTATACATTTAATGAAATTTCCCATTAAAAGTATTTTGACAGCCTGGCCAACATGGTGAAACTCTGTCTCTACTAAGAATAGAAAAATTAGCTGGGCATGGTGGTACATGCCTGTAATCCCAGCTACTCGGGAGGCTGAGACAAGAGAATCGCTTGAAGCCGGGAGGCAGAGGTTGCAGCGAGCCAAGATCGCGCCACTGCACTCCAGCCTGGGCGACAGAGTGAGACTCCATCTCGAGGTGGGGAGAGTATTTTGAAACCCTAAATTGAAAAACAGTGGAGTAAAAACTGAGCATAGGCACTACGAGATAATAAAGCCTACTATAAAGTGATTCTAATGAGCAAACTAGTAAGATCATGGCAAAAGAACAGATAAACTGACTAAAACAACAGATCCAAGGATTCAACATATGATTAAGGTGTTATTTTTTAAGCTAATAAGGATGAATTAATAAATAGTACCTAAAAAATATAAACTAGAGGGGACAAATAATCCTCACTTCATACAATACTCCAAAACAAATATCACACTAATTATAGCCAACTTTTTTTTAAAGACCTAAGAGAAAATATGAGTGAATACCTATAAAACCTTGGGATAATGAAGCCATGGAAAATAAAAAAAGATTGACAGATTTTTTTTTTTTTTGGAGACGGAGTTGCGCTCTTGTTGCCCAGGCTAGAGTGCAATGAGACAATCTTGGCTCACCGCAACCTCCACCTCCCGGATTCAAGTGATTCTCCCCCCTCAGCCTCCCAAGTAGCTGGGATTACAGGCATGCGCTACCATGCCTGGCTAATTTTCTATTTTTAGTAGAGATGGGGTTTCTCCGTGTTGGTCAGTCTGGTCTCAAACTCCCAACCTTAGGTGATCCGCCGGCCTCAGCCTCCCAAAGTGCTGGGATTACAGGCGTGAGCCACCACACACGGCCGACAGACTTAAATTCAAGGCATAGAAAAAAATATTTGCCAAGTAGAACAAAAAAATGCAAATCTTAACACAGGTTGACTATTCCTAATTCAAAAGTCCAAAATTTGAAAGGCTCCAAAATTCAGTACTTTCTGAGTGCCAACAAGACACTCAAAAGAAAATGCTCACTGAAGCATTCTGAATTTCAGATTAACAAATCAGGAATGCTCAACTGGTAAGTATAATGCAAATATGCCAAAATAAAAAAAAATGTAAAAACCCCAAATCCAAAACACTTTCTAGTCATAAGCACTTCAGAGAAGGGATACCCAACCTGTACATGTTTCTCAAGCAGGTAAAGATCAAAAACAACATAAATAGTAGCATCAACTTTACTCAAAGAATATGGAAGAAAAATGTTTTATATTAAAACAAGCACCGATGTTTCTGAAACAGAATGAGAAATTCACATTAATTTTAGATAAAACAGAAAAGACTTAAAAGAAGTGTCATGCTTGTTATATTCCAGACACTTTTAAATATGCATACATTCCCCCATATCATGCATCTGCGGAAAATTTGTGAAGCAATGTCTATAAATACAAATATCAAAGAAGCTCTTGATAACAAATATATGAACTTGGGCTAGGCACAGTAGCTCACGGCTGTAACCCCAGAACTCTAGGAGGCTTGAACTCAAGAGTTGGAGACCATCCTGGGCAACACAGGAGACCCCCATCTCTAAAAACATGGTAAAACCCTGTCTCTAGAAAAAAATACAACAATTAGTTGGGTGTAGTGGTGCATGAAGCCCAGGGGGCAGAAGCTGCCAGTGAGCCGAGATCTCACCACTGCACTCCAGCCTGGGTGACAGAGTGCGACCCTGTCTCAAAAAATATATAGATACAGATAAACGAATTCCAAAGAAAATTCTCAGCACTGATCACATATACCTTACTGTGAAATTGGCTGTGTTGCAATTAAACCTTATTTACAAAACCAGATGCTGGTGATTCCTCCACCAGCAGCATCCCTGTCACCTGAGAACTTGTGAGAAATGCACATTTTCGGGGCCCACCCTAGATCTTCAGAATGAGATCCATGTTTGGCGAGGAAGGTGTTGTAGTTAGCCCCCAGCTAGGTGATTTGCCTTTGGAGACAGCAAATGATTTTAGCTAGCCCTGGAGAACAGTCAATAAAGCCAAACCAAATTTGAGGCTGAAATCCCATCTAAAGGAGAATGTATAAGAAATTGTGTTGGCCAGGTACCGTGGCTCACGCCTGTAATCTCAGCACTTTGGGAGGCTGAGGCGGGTGGATCACAAGGTCAGGAGTTCGAGACCAGCCTGGACAATATGGTGAAACCCCATCTCTACCAAAAATATGAAAATTAGTCAGGCATACCTACTCAGGAGGCTGAGGCAGAAGAACTGCTTGAACCCGCGAGGCGGAGGTTGCGGTGAGCCGAGATCTCACCGCTGCACTCCAGCCAGGGCAACAGAGTGAGGCTCTGTCTCAAAACAAAAAATACAAAAATTAGCCGGGTGTGGTTGCAGGTGACTGTAATCCCAACTACTTGGGAGGCTGAGGCAGGAAAATCACTTGAACCCAGGAGGTGGAGCCTGCAGTGAGCCCAGATCACACCACTGCACTCCAGCCTGGGCAACAAGAGCAAAACTCCGTCTCAGAAAAAAAAAAAAAAAGAAATTGTGTTTCCTCCATGAAGACCAAGGACATAGCAGTGCTTTCGGTCTGAAGCAGGGTGGAGAAGACCCTCAGTTACAAAGCCAAGAACTCGGAGATGAAATGATGGTCCAGAATGAAAAAGCTTACTCAAATTTAATTAAATGGAGCTGGGGGTATGTATATAACATTCACTTGAACAAAGCAAAGCCAGTGGTGGGGGAAAAATGTGTGAGCGTTGAGGTGGTGGGTAGAAGATTCCTACAGGAACAAACAGGGGAATTGACAGAAGGAATCCAAGTTAGGGTGCATAAAGGCAAACACTGTAGCCAGGAATGAACCACAGGCAAACAAGGCAGGAGCCCACAGGCAAACAAGGCAGGAGCGAGAGAGAGGAGATGATCCTGTTTCAACTCAGCCTCAGCCTCCTCCCAGTGCACCCTTTACTCCACCCCAAAATTTTCTAAAATGCACATCTGAACAAGTAACTCCCCTTCTGGGAATCTCCCCGTGGCTTTCCAGACAAGGATTCAAGCCCCGTAATATAGTGTCAAAGGACCTCTCCACCTGACCCCCATCACATCCTTCCAATTGTCCTAACTCAGTTACCCTCTCCCAGTCACATGCCTCTCCCGTTCCACCCTTCGCTCACACCGATCCTTCAATCTGGAATGTCATTCCCACCATCTCTAGCCTAACCCTACTTTCTATCCCAAGTCCCCAAAAGTCATCCTAGAACACAGAAGCATAGCATGATTTGAGTCTAACTTCGAGCTTGGCAACTGACCGGCCTAGGGTCAAATCCTGACTCTACTTGGCTGCGCTAAGACCCTAGGCAAGGAGCTGCCCTCCTGCCACACCTCCGCATCCTCAGCTGAAGGATGAAAAGCGATAACACCCATCCCACAGGGCTGCAGAGACTGATCGACGTGAGAGAACACAGGAGTGCTGGGCAGAGCTCCCTGGCACTCAACTGACACTGGCTTCTCTGCCCTCTTCTACACTAACAGGAACTTAGAAATCCTGAGTTTCAGACGAGAGCTGGGAATAGTGTTCTACAGTAGTTTAATGGAACAGAATTCAAGACTCAGGAATTAACTTACAGAAGGTACCCAAGCCTTCATCAATAAATGAAGGACCAGAAGCCACTTTGCCTGCCTGTTGCTAGGACTAGCAATAATAACTTCAAGTGCCCAATACATAATCGATACCTATGGGCACTATCACTGTTTCCTTGGTCCTATCACATGGGGCTCTCTTGTCTTTCTAGGTTCCCTTCTATTGCTTGGAGAAGGTCCAACAGAGAAGTGCCCCTTATCAAACTGCACTTCCATTCAACTTAGAAGATGGAAGGATTCAACTCTGTAAGAGTTACACACAGACATGGATGACCTCCACCAGGTGCTCAGTGAGATGATGCCTTTGAGAAGGAAGCCTGAGCCATCAGCCGCTTTGGGCAAAACTCATGAGTGGGCAAAACTCATGAGTGGGCCAGGCGCGGTGGCTCATGCCTGTAATCCCAGCACTTTGGGAGGTCGAGGTGGGCGGATCGCGAGGTCAGGAGTTCAAGACCAGCTGGCCAACATGGTGAAATTCCATCTCTACTAAAAATACAAAAATTAGCCGGGTGTGGTGGTATGCACCCGTAAATCCCAGCTACTTGGGAGGCTGAGGCAGGAGAATCGCTTGAATCCGTGAGGCGGAGGTTGCGGTGAGCCAAGATGGCGCCACTGCACTCCAGCCTGGGCAACAGAGCAAGATTCTCTCTCCAAAAAAAAAAAAAAAAACTCACGAGTGAAGATTTTTCCTGATCACTCACCAGACAAAACCACTCTCCTTTAAGGATGGAATTTCCATAGAGGGCCTTAGAGACGCCTAGATCTGAGGTCACGGACTTAGCTGAGGTCACCTGAGGTCAAAGTTGAAAACTGGGACAGCCGGGCGCGGTGGCTCAAGCCTGTAATCCCAGCACTTTCGGAGGCCAAGACGGGCGGATCACGAGGTCAGGAGATCGAGACCATCCTGGCTAACACGGTGAAACCCCGTCTCTACTAAAAATACAAAAAACTAGCCGGGCGAGGTGGCGGGCGCCTGTAGTCCCAGCTACTCCGGAGGCTGAGACAGGAGAATGGCGTAAACCCGGGAGGCGGAGCTTGCAGTGAGCTGAGATCTGGCCACTGCACTCCAGCTCGGGCGACAGAGCAAGACTCCGTCTCAAAAAAAAAAAAAAAAGAAAACTGGGACAAAGGACAATGAGAAGCTTCCAAGATTTAGATTTCCATTGAAGATGACCTCCCCTAAAAATCTCCACCCTTGCTTTTCTGCTGCATGTGGGTATGTTGGGTTGGCATTACAATTTAACATGGCCTAAACTGGCTCCTCCAGCATCTCAGTTAATGGCCACTTTCTTTCTAGGTACTAAGACCAGAACCTCGGAGTCCTCCTCAATTTTCTTTCTGGTTCATTAGCAAATCTCAACCTCACCCTGAAATCCCACTAATCTCCCCTCAGCCCTGCACTGGCCATCTGGCTGGTCTCCTTGCTGTCCTGCCTTCCATCTCTCTCACACAGCAATGCCTAGAGTGTGCTTGCTAAAAGCGAGATCAGTCCACCTCCCTTCTTTACTCCAAAACCCTCCAGTGGCTCCTACCACCCTCATGGTAAAATCTGCAGGGCTTACAGTGGTCTACATGGCCTTATGTGATCTGACCCCCATGGTTTCTCTGACCTCCAGACCAAATTCTCCCCTCCTCCTGCCTCAGGGCCTTTGCATCTGCTGTTTCCTCCCCTCAGAATGATCTTTCTCCCAGATCTCCACATGCCTCACTCCCTTCACATCTTTAGTCAAAGATGACTCAAGCCCTCTGCTATGAACTCAACTGTATCCCCCCCCACCACTGAGAGAATTCATTATGTTGAAGCCCCACCCCCACAATGTGTCTGTATTTAGAGACAGAAGCTTTAGGAGGTAACTGAGTTTAAATGAGTTCTTAAGGATGGGGCCCTGATCCAATAGGAAAACTTTATTTTTTTAAACAAAGTCTAGCTTTGTCACCCAGGCTGGAGTGCAGTGGCGCAATCATGGCTCACTGCAGCCTCAACCTCCTGGGCTCAAGCAATCCTCCCACCTCAGCCTCCTGAGTAGTTGGGACTACAGGCGCACACCACCACGTCCAGCGAATTTTTTTTTTTTGTAGAGACAGAGTCTCACTATGTTGCCTAGACTGGTCTCAAGTGATCCTCCTGCCTCAGCCTCCCGAAGTGCTGGGATTATAGGTGTGATCAACAGTGCTTGAACAGAAAGAGATAAATGGCACCAAGAAAAGGCCATAAGAGGACTCATCAAGAAGATGGCCACCTACAAGCCAGGAAGAAAGCCCTTACCAGAAACTAAATAGGCCAGAACCTTGACCTTGACTTCCCAGACTCCAGAATTGTAAGAAACAAATTTCCGTTGTTTAAGCCACCCACACTGTGCTATTTTTGTTATGGCAGTGTTAGCAGACTAATATACCTTCCTCCCTGTCTACCCTTCCCAAAATATCAACTCCCATCCCCACACTTAATCCCCCAAGCCTTGCCAGATTCCTCTTCACAGCACCAGCTCTCATTGTCCAGCCCCCTACAGTGTGGGCTCCATGTGGGCTGGGAATCTCCCTGCAGCATCCCAAGCACCAAGAATATTACCCAGCACAGATTAGGAACTTAAACAATGTAATACATGTATGAAAGGCCTATGAAAGGTGAAGCTGAAAGCAGACCTCAATTACAGGAGAGCCAAGAACCTAGAACCTGTGACAAAATAACAGGTTCAAAATAGCAAAGCCAGAGAGAAAATGAGAAGAACGGCATAGGCTACAACGCACAGCTTAACCTGGAGGAGGATGGTTCCCTACCGAAAGAATAAAAGGAAGCCCAGAGAACAACTGGAGGAACAGCAGGGCATGAAAATGAATTAAGAGGTTACTGAGCGCTCAGAAGCAACAGACTGGTGTGTGAGAGTTTTATGGGCAAGGCCAGGAAACACGTCAGGAAGGACTCATAAGATGTTTAAATTTAAAAAGCCTAAGAGGATTAAATATAAATACGTTTTTAAAAAGCTTCAATTTACATGTACAAAGCACCATATAATTTCAAATTATTACTGTTGACCTTTTTTTTTTTTTTAGGAGACAGTCTCACTCTGTCGCTTGGGCTGGAGTGCAGTGGCACGATCTCGACTAACTGCAAACTCTACCTCCCAGGTTCAAGCGATTCTCCTGCCTCAGCCTCCTGTACAGCAGGAATTACAGGCATGCACCACCGTGCCTGGCTAATTTTTGTATTTTTAGTAGAGACGAGGTTTCACCATGGTGGCCAGGCTGGTCTTGAACTCCTGAGCTCAAGTAATCTGCCCGCCTCAGTCTCCCAAAGTGCTGGGATTCCAGGCACGAGCCTCCAGGCATGAGCCACAACACCCAGCCCCGGCCTACTGCTTTTAATTACCTTAACCAGGTAATTAAGTGGGAAAATTCCTCAAGCTACCAGTGGTACCAGAAAATAGGTCTCCAAACAGATCCCTGGTTTGTCTTTAGAGACACTGAAGAGCCGGGCGCGGTGGCTCAAGCCTGTAATCCCAGCACTTTGGGAGGCCGAGACGGGCGGATCACGAGGTCAGGAGATCGAGACCATCCTGGCTAACACGGTGAAACCCCATCTCTACTAAAAATACAAAAACTGGCCGGGCGAGGTGGTGGGCGCCTGTAGTCCCAGCTACTCGGGAGGCTGAGGCAGGAGAATGGCGTGAACCCGGGAGGCGGAGCTTGCAGTGAGCTGAGATCCGGCCACCGCACTCCAGCCCCAGCAACAGAGCAAGACTCCGTCTCAAAAAAAAAAAAAAAAAAGAGACACTGAAGAGGACAACAGTAGCCAATTAGGGATATCAGACACCCCACAAACTAGACCTTAGGCTCTGTGAGGGCAAAAGACACAGTTTATTCAACAACGATTCGTTCAACAGCACCTGGTCACCAAGTGGATGGAGAGATGGGCAGATACAGACGGACAGACTACTCAATGGGTGGCTACATGTGCTTGCCTGCCCCTGGGACACATGACTCATTTCTGCAATGCTACATAGACTAGAGTTTGCTCCATAAATGAGATAGATAGTATGGCATGAAACCTAGCGAAACCATCTACATTTTTCTAGCCAGGTACTGGTTTTTTTTAAGCTGGCCACCACACTCAGCTATTTTTTTTTTTTTAATATAGAAACAGGAGTCTTGCTATGTTGCCTAGGCTGGTCTTGAACTCCTGGCCTCAAACAATCCTCCCACCTCAGCCTCCCAAAGTGCTGGGATTACAGGTGTGAACCACAACACCCGGCCCAGGTACTTTAATAGGCATTTTTTAAACATGTCAACAGATGTTTAAACGTAATTGACTTAATTGACCATACCACAGTCAGAGAATACAACTGTCAGGCAACCGTCTAAAAAACTGTCAATATAAAAAGTTCCTGAAATCCCTATTTTCTTAAAAAAATCACCCTCCACTCTAAGCAAACAAACCAAAAGAGAAATGCCTTGGTATTAAAAGAAAGAAGCTGGTTGCCATTTTGGCAAAGGAAATAGCCTAGAAAGCAGATAGCTCATGCCTAGCATGTCACATGGAACAGGCTGGACACACCCGCTGCCTCCCTTTAACTAGCAGGTGTGCCATGAGAGCTTACACTGGGCACACCCCCCGGTGCCCAAAAGCTATTAAATTGGGGAATGAAAGAAAAGAGAACAGTAGTAATACATTCATAAGTGACTCTGATAGAGCCAACCATAACCCAGCACAGAATTCTGATTTTTTTAGCTGAAAGGGTCCTTTATAAATCTCATCAGGTTCAAACACCTTCAGGGGAGGCAGGCAACGTGACCTGCATCGGTTAAAAGGCAGGTGTAGACAACCAGAAATGGTGAGGCCCAAACCCAACAGCATTCAAATACAAAAACATAAAATAAAAATGTTCCAGCCACCCCGATTCCAGCCTTTTGCTTCAGAGAGGAGGAAGCCGGCTGAGGGAGGTCACATGGCCAATTAGTGACAGCTCAAACCAGACTGCCTCCGGACTCCCGGTCCCATGTCCTCGCACATCCCGGGGCCTTCTCTGCGCGCAGATGACCCAATTGTCAGCAGGGACTGCATCTTCCCCCGCCCGTCTCCCAGCTCTGCAAGAATAGAAGTAGCACCTACTACAAACGCTGCAGACCCAGAAAGCCCTTATGGGTGACTTTCTTCCACCTGCAGTTGCCCTCATTTACCCTTTGCCCTGACAATCGATAATTTCCCATCAGTCACGCTTAAACCCCCAGCCTGCAGGCCGACATCCTATCAGCCACCCATCCAAGGGGGGCCATCTAGACCAGACGAAGGAGAAAATCCTGCGCCTTAAAGTAGTCACACTCGAAATGTCATTTTCCCCCCCCGAAAGGTGGCAAGGAGGCGGACTCGCGACCCCCGGGGAACAGGCCAGAAAGACCCCGAGGTCGGAGGAGCTGCTTCTAAAATTACTTCGCGCAGTCTTTGTAGAAGGGAAGAAAGCAAGAATGTAAAAGGCACCCTCTTGCCGCCCCTCCTGATGCCCCTGAATTCCAGGGGGCGAGACGATACCCGTGCGCACCACTGGGGAGGGGCGAGGGAAGCGACCCCAGGACGCGCGGACGCAGAGCCCGGGAAGAGGCGGCGGCAGCCAGTGGGGTTCTGGGGGCGTCCCATTTGCCTCCCTGCTGCGCGGCCTGAGGGCCCGAGCGCGCTGTGGCTCCCGCGGCAGGCAGGGGTGGGTACCCCGGGGAACCGGCCCGGCCGGCGGAGCGGCAGGAACTGAGGGCCGCCGGGCATCCTGGGCCCCGGGTCCAGGCTGGCCGGCGGGCGCGGGGTCCCGGGAGACGGGTCGGGGTGGGGGCGCGCAGGCCGCGCCGCGGGGCCGGTGGGTGACAGCGCGCGGGGGCCGGCCTCGTGGGCGCGGCGGGCACCTCGCGGCCCGGCCGGCAGGTGCGGCCCGCGGGCCGGGCAAGGGGCGCAGCGGCCCGGCTCTCACCTGGCTGCCGCTCGCGTGGTTCCCGTCCTGCCGCCGCGCCTCGGCGCCGCAGTGCCCGCTGCCGCCGCCGCCTCCGGTCCCCGCGACAGCCGCCTGCAAAATGGCGCCGTGGAGGGGCGGGTCGGGGGCGGGGAGCAGCGGAGCCGCCCGCCCCCGCGCCGGTCTGGGGCCCACCTCCCTCCCCGCCCCCGACCCCTAGCCTCGGGCCTCCCCCCGGGGAGGGGCTGCCCACTGGCACCCGGCAGCGCTCCCGGAACATCTCGCGCCTCGCACCCCGCCGTCCCCTTCCCGTTCCTTTCATTTCCCTCCCCTGCGCAGAAACAACGCCCCCCTTCGCGACCCTTCCCATCAGTCACACCTGCTCCGGGGGGACCCACGTGGCAAGCAGAGCGCTGGCCCCTGAGTGTCCTGGTCCAGGTCCTCCCTTTTTACACTGCCTGTCACCGAGCCCTATCATTGCTCGAGCATGATAATCAGGCAGTTTGTGGTGCCTTCGGCTTCGTGGGTTGGATGTTTTAAAACAATTTCACCGCTTCTCCACTTAAGTAGCCAGGTATTTTAACTTAACTGGAGAAGACGTCCTCCTTACCTCATGCGGAGATGGTAATACAGACCAAGGCTTTTCAGACTTGAATTCCCTGGGAGTCGTGTTAGGCTAGGGGCGGGTTCACATTCAGTAGCTCTAGGGTGCAGCCCGAAAGTCTGCACTTCTAAATTGTCCCCAGGTGATGCCCCCGGGTGAGGTTCTTGGACCGCTAAGCAGAAAGGCCAAGTCTAAATCCCTGGCCCTCGGTCTTCAGAGGTGGGCAGCTTCACTTTGAGGACTTCATTAAAATGCAGATGGCTGGGCCCCACCCCCAGAGTTGCTGAGGCTGGAGGTCTGGCCTGAGGCTCCAGAATCTGCATTTCTGGCAAGTTCCCATGTGATGCTGATGCTGCTGGTCTGGGGACCACAAGTATGGAGCCACTGCTGAAATCTGAATACATTTTTTTTTAAGTTCTAATAATTTGTACTTTCTTAATACCTTCCATCTTGAAACCACTCTCATGGTTGCTTTACTAACTGAATTATAATTTACCAGTTCCCGGGCAACTCTTGAGAAACAGAATTGTAGACAGTGTCTGACCTCATATGGAGAGAAATTGATTTTATAATCAGAATTATTTATGTGTTTTACACAGTTTTGGAAACTGACATCACACATGTCAATGCAGTTGAGGAAGCAGCAACTAAAGGAATTTTATGAAATAGGCAAGTGTGGTCTGTGTCTTGACAATAATGTGTCTTCCCATTTATTTATCTAATAACTGCATTTTTATTTTCTTATATTTAATTTTTTTTTTTTTTTTTTTGAGACGGAGTCTCACTCTGTCACCGGGGCTGGAGTGCTGTGGCCGGATCTCAGCTCACTGCAAGCTCCGCCTCCCGGATTCACGCCATTCTCCTGCCTCAGCCTCCCAGGTAGCTGGGACTACAGGCGCCACTACCTCGCCCGGCTAGTTTTTTGTAGTTTTTAGTAGAGACGGGGTTTCACCGTGTTAGCCAGGATGGTCTCGATCTCCTGACCTCGTGATCCGCCCGTCTCGGCCTCCCAAAGTGCTGGGATTACAGGCTTGAGCCACCGCGCCCGGCCTATATTTAATTTTTTAGAGACAAAGTCTCACTCTGTCACCCAGGCTGGAGTGCAATGGTACAATCAAGGCTGCAGCATCAACCTTCCAGGTTCAAGGGATCCCCCAACCTTGGCCTCCTAAGTAGCTGGGATGACAGGAGCACACCACTAGGTCCGACTAATTTTTATTTTTTGTAGAGAAGGGGGTCTTGCTATGTTGCCCAGGCTGGTCTCGAACCCCTGGACTCCCGGACTCAGGCAGTCCCTCCGTCTCGGCCTTCCAAAATGTGGAGATTACAGGCATGAGCCACCGCGCCTGGCCTAATAACAGTATTTTATTTTTAATATAAGAGTTGGCTTGATTCTGTGAAGGAAAAATAAATCTCAGGACCCCAAAACCACTAAGCCAAAGGGAAAAGTCAAGCTGGGAATTCTGAAGGGCAAAGCTGCCTCCCATTCTGTTGTTTGAGTTGTTTGTTGGTTTGTTTTTTGAGACAGTTTCGCTCTTGTTGCCCAGGCTGGAGTGCAATGGCGTGATCCTGGCTCACCGCAACCTCTGCCTCCTGGGTTCAGCCTAAGTCTCCTGACTCAGCCTCCTGAGTAGCTGGGATTACAGGCATGTGCCACCACGCCCAGCTAATTTTGTATATTTAGTAGAGATGGGCTTCTCCATGTTGGTCAGGCTGGTCTCGAACTCCCGACCTCAGCTGATCCGCCCGCCTCAGCCTCCCAAAGTGGTGGGATTACAGGCATGAGCCACCGCACCCAGCCTCCATTCTATTCCTAAATAAGATGGCTACAAAGATAGAAAAGCTACATACCTCCCTTATAATCTGTCCACAAGGAGATTCCTTGTGGAGAAAGGACAGACAGAACTCAAAGTCATCCCTCTGCTCACGTGAGACCAATGTTTATCTGATTGCTTCCTTTGATTCCATGGAAGGCTAATCAGAAACTCAAAAGAATGCAACCATTTGTCCTTTGTCTATCGATGACCTAGTAGCCCACTCTCCACCTTTCCTACCTTTCTGGACGGAAACAATGTACATTTTACATATATTGATTGATGTCTCATGTCTCCTTAATATGCATAAAACCAAGTTGTGTCCCGACCACCTTGGACACATGTCGTCAGGACCTCCTGAGGCTGTGTCACAGGCGCATCCTTAACCTTGGCAAAATAAACTTTCTAAATCGACCGAGACCTGTCTCAGATATTTGAAGTTCACAATTCCTACTGGGATTCACTAAGTAGGGAAAAAAAGTGTTGGATTGCAAAATTCGATATACACTGGAATGTCGAATGTTTTGATCCCCATGGAAGATGGAGAAAATAAAAAACAAAGATGCGGCCGGGCGCGGTGGCTCAAGCCTGTAGTCCCAGCACTTTTGGAGGCCAAGACGGGCGGATCACAAGGTCAGGAGATTGAGACCATCCTGGCTAACACGGTGAAACCCCGTCTCTACTAAAAATACAAAAAAAAAAAAACAAAAACTAGCCGGGCGTGGTGGCAGGCACGTAATCCCAGCTACTCGGGAGTCTGAGGCAGGAGAATGGCGTGGGCCCGGGAGACAGAGCTTGCAGTGAGCCAAGATCGCGCCACTGCACTCCAGCCTGGGCGACAAAGCAAGACTCTCTCAAAAAAACAAAAACAAAAAAAAAACAAAGATGCTGTGACCAGCACCCAGAGAAAAACTCACGCATTGCCCCATAACCATCATTCTACACCAGTGAGAGCATACAGCGTACTCCAGCCAACCTTTTTTTTTTTTTTAATACGATGTGTTCTGCTTAGTAAGGAATGTGGAGTCTTCTGATTAGAAGGGAAGGGAAGTTCCAGGTCAAGACCCCTTGAGCTTTTAAGTCTATCCCCTCCCCATTGTTATTCCATGAACTGTGGAATCTTCAGTGTCTCCCTCTCCCTCTCTAGGCATTTACCATTTTTCTCTATTCTGAAAAACCTTCCATAGTCCCAGTCTCCCCAGCCGTCCTGCCTCCCTTCCTCTCCCCAACCACCCCCGCCATCACCCCTCAGGCACTGTCCCTCCCTGTTTTATCAGTTGTCATCTGTGACCTTCTAATTGCCAAAACCAATTACAGGTTTACAATCCTTTTCTTCTTTGATGGCTCTGTAACAGTCCATTGACTTCTCACTTGAAACTCTATTCTTGGCCGGGCGCGGTGGCTCAAGCCTGTAATCCCAGCACTTTGGGAGGCCGAGACGGGCGGATCACGAGGTCAGGAGATCGAGACCATCCTGGCTAACCCGGTGAAACCACGTCTCTACTAAAAAATACAAAAAACTAGCCGGACGAGGTGGCGGGCGCCTGTAGTCCCAGCTACTCCGGAGGCTGAGGCAGGAGAATGGCGTAAACCTGGGAGGCGGAGCTTGCAGTGAGCTGAGATCCGGCCACTGCACTCCAGCCCGGGAGACAGAGCCAGACTCCGTCTCAAAAAAAAAAAAACTCTATTCTTGTGATAATACCACTGTTTCTCGCTGACTATCCATGCACCCTCCCTTCCCTCTCAGTGATGTGAGTTTCTCAGACTCCAGTCTAGAAATGTTAGTTTTGCCTCCTATCTTCTTTCTCCCCTGCCCTCTCCTCTCACCACCTCTGGAGGTCAGCCATCTCCTCGTGGTTCCCAAACCTCTCTCTAGACAAGACAGACATCTTTCTGAACTTGTAAACACATTTCCAATTGTCCCTCGAACAACCTGCCCTGCATATTCTCCAGGAATTGCAAATAATCTCCACTATTGACACATTCTTCTCTCCCATAAACTGGTTTCTTATCTGAGTTCTCTCATTTTGCTACCAGAAACTTCCAACTGGTCTTTGAGTCCTTGCCCCCCAGCCTACATGTGCACTCTGTCACCTATGGTCAAGCTGGGAAGTATTTGTGAAATTATCTTCTCATCCAACACAGGTACTGACCCTCACTGGCTCTTTCTTGGACTGTTAACCGTCGAAAAAGTTTCTCTCTGGCCTGTTGGACTCAAGACTAATCTCCTGAAACTATCCTTTTTACCATCCCAGAGCACAGAACTGATAATCTCACACCCTTTCTGAAAATCCTTCACGGTCTCCCAGTCAAAAGGATAACTGGAGACCAGGCACAGTAGTTCGAGCCTGTAATCCCAGCATTTTGGGAGACCAAGGCAAGAGGATTGCCTTTGCCAGGAGTTTGAGACCACACTAGGCAACATGGGGAGACCCCATCTCTGAATGAATAAATAAATAAATAAATAAATAAATAAATAAATAAATAAATGTTTAATAGCTACATAAAGAAAGAATAAACCTTTCCCAGTGTAGCATTCAAGGCCCTTAATCTCTATTCTCAGGCCTCTTTTTCTTCTTTTTTTTTTTTTGGAGATTTAACTGCTGACAAACTGGCTTTGGTATCAGCAGATAGCTGTGACTTCTGTCTTTCAAGGTGTTACAAGGATTAAATGTATATAAAGTGCTTATTTAGTGCATGAATATGTAGGTGTTTGATGTCATTATTTTTATATAATTATTTTTACCATTATCATCAATTTAAAAAATACATCAAAATTTTCCTGTTCAGTTCCTTTTTCTTTTATTTTCCATTCATCTTCCTTTCTATTACAGCTCATACAAACAAGGTTTTTTTCCTCCTCCTTTAACTTCTCTAAACTAAATCAGCAGAATATATCAAGAAGGTTGCATGACCTGGTTAATTTGATTGAAATTTCAGTCATTTCCAGGCTGTGTTATTTTTGAGAGGTAATTGTAGCTTGGGGCTATTCCATCTTCATACAGTACTTTTCAATGTTATTTTCAACATCTCTCTGGAGTCTAGACCTGGGGCAAACATTTTCTGGAAAGAGCTAGATAATAAATGTTTTAGGTTTTGTGGGCCAAGAGGTAAAATTGATGACATTAAATAGGTACAGTACTTACATAATGATAGGGGCCGGGCGCGGTGGCTCACGCCTGTAATCGCAGCACTTTGGGAGGCCGAGGTGGGTGGATCACTTGAGGTCAGGAGTTCCAGACCAGCCTGACCAGGGCCAGGCGCAGTGACTCAAGCCTGTAATCCCAGCACTTTGGGAGGCCGAGACGGGCGGATCACGAGGTCAGGAGATCGAGACCATCCTGGCCAACACGGTGAAACTCCGTCTCTACTAAAAAAAAATATATATATATATACAAAAAACTAGCCAGGCAAGGTGGCGGGCACCTGTAGTCCCAGCTACTAGGGAGGCTGAGGCAGGAGAATAGCGTAAACCTGGAAGGCAGAGCTTGCAGTGAGCTGAGATCTGGCCACTGCACTCCAGCCTGGGCGACAGAGCGAGACTCCGTCTCAAAAAAAAAAGACCAGCCTGGCCAACATGGTGAACCCCGTCTGTACTAAAAATACAAAATTAGCTGGGCGTCGTGGCTCATGCCTGTAGTCCCAGCTACTTGGGAGACTGAGGCAGGAGAATCACTTGAACCCGGAAGGAGGAGGTTGCAGTGAGCTGAGATCGGGCCATTACACTCCAGCCTGGACAACAAGAGTGAAACTGTGTCTCGAAAAAAAAAGAAAAGTGACAGTACTTACATAATGATAGAAAACAAATTTCCACAGATTTCTTATTGACGAAATTCAAAATGTAATAATAATTGAGCATAATAGTTTTATAATACAGGTCTACTAATGAAAATAATAGAATTTGGGGGGTGGGGAAAATAAGATTTTGCTTAATTGGGGTTCAAAGTTAGTCTTTCCTGTCATCAGATTGATGGCAAATGTTCATCTGTAAAAGTCATTTTTATTTATTTATTTATTATTAATTTGTTTATTTATATATTTTGAGACAGAGTCTTGCTCTGTTGCCCAGGCTGGAGTGCAGTGGTGCAATCTCGGCTCAAGCAGTTCTCTTGCCTCAGCCTCCCAAATAGCTGGGATTAGAAGTGTTTGCCACCACCCCCCACTAATTTTTGTATTTTTAGTAGAGACAGAGTTTCACCATGTTGGCCAGGCTGGTCTCAAACTCCTGGCCTCAAGTGATCCACCTGCCTTGGCCTCCCAAAGTGCTGGGATTATAGGAGTGAGCCACCGCTCCTGGCCTGCACCATCTCTTGATGTCAGCAGAATTCACACTTTCTAAATCTGTCTCATACTAAGACATAACAGATCTGGGGCTGCATGGCAGGACCAAGACCTGCCTGAAATGACGTGTGTGTGTGTGTGTGTGTGTGTGTCTCTGTGCATGTTCAGTGATGCGCATTGAAGCATTATTTCAAGGAGCAATACAAAACAAAAAACCTGAAAACAAGCCAAACATCCATCAATCAGGGAATAGCTGAATGATCTATGAGATAGGCACTGTATAGCATGTATACCACGTAGCCTTCTCCCCACTTCGCCCCCAGGCTTGCTTTTATTTATTTATTTATTTTGAAATATAATTCATGTACCATAATACTCCATTTTAAGGTATACATTTTAGAATATATCATTTAAAGTAAACAATTGTGGCCAGGCCTGGTGGCTCACACCTGTCATCCCAGCACTCTGGGAGGTCGATGCAGGTGAATCACTTGAGGTCAGGAGTTGGAGACCAGCTTAGTCAACATAGTGAAACCCCGTCTCTACTAAAACTACAAAAATTAGCCGGGCTTGGTGACACACACGTGTAGTCCCAGCTACTTGGGAGACTGAGCCAGGAGAATTGCTTGAACCCAGGAGGCGGAAGTTGCAGTGAGCTGAAATCGCACCACTGCACACCAACCTGGGCAACAGAGCAAGACTCAGTGTCAAAAACAAACAAACAAAAAAAGCAAACAATTGTAAAGTATACAATTCAGTGGTTTTCAGTATGTTCACAAAGCTGTACAACCATTACCACTAATTTTAGAACATTTTTATCACTCCCAAAAGAAATTCCGTATCTATCAGCAGTCATTTCCTATTTCTCCTCTTCCCCCAGCCTCTGGCAACCACTAATCTTCACTTTCTTTCTATGGATTTGACTATTCTGAACATTTAGCATAAATGGAATTATATAATAATATGTGGTCTTTTGTGACTGGCTTCTTTAACTTACCACATTTTCAAGGTTCAACTACATTGTAGCATGCTTCAATATTTCATTCCTTTTTTCATTGTGATAAAATATATGTATCATAAAATTTACTTTTTTTTTTTTTTTTGAGACAGAGTTTTGCTCTTGTTGCCCAGGCTAGAGTGCAATAGCATGATCTTGGCTCACCGCAACCTCTGCCTCCTGGGTTCAGGCGATTCTCCTGCCTCAGCCTCCTGAGTAGCTGAGATTACAGGCATGTGCCACCATGCCCGGCTAATTTTTGTATTTTTAGTAGAGACGGGGTTTCACCATGTTGGTCAGGCTGGTCTCGAACTCCTGACCTCAGGTGATCCACCCGCTTTGGCCTCCCAAAGTGCTGGGATTACAGGTGTGAGCCACCATGCCCAGCCAAAATTTACCTTTGTAACCACTTTTAAGTGTACAACTCAGTGGCATTAAGTGCCACTCCAGCCTGGGCAACAGAGTGAGACCTTGTCTCCCCCGCAAACCCCCACCCCTTGAAAAAAAGAGAGCATTTAAATGCACACACCCTGAACTTAGAACATCAGTTCTGGAATCTGTCTGGCACAAAGGCACACTGGTGGGCATGGATCTATATACACAAGGGGTTCAAAGAAGCATAGTTTGCTTCTGCTTCCTTCATCCCAGTTCACTCTGCAGCCCCAGCAGATCTGAAGCCCAGCCAATGGAAGTAACCTCTTACCCTTGAATGACCCCAAATTCCTTACCTAACCATTCTCCCCTACTCCCAGCAAATAACCTTGCTTCCTGATTTTTGGCAAGTGGTCATGAGAGGGGCATTTCCTCATCCCCCACTTCCCCTTATCCACAACCCCACTTTCCCATGAGGGACCCCTCTTCCTAGCCTTAAGTACTGAAGACCCCTCCTTTGGGTGTCCTCCATATTTCAATGCTGACCTCCCTTTCTTTTTTTTCCTTAGAGATGGGAGTCTCACTATGTTGCCCAGGCTGGTCTCAAACTCCTGGGCTCAAGTGACCCTCCCGCCTCAGCCTCCCAAAGCGCTGGGATTACAGACATGTGTCACCATGCTCAGCCCTACCACCCTTGTCTTTGGGAAGTTTACATCCACCCAGTTCCCGCAATCATCTCCCCTTCTCAGCTCAGCTTCTCAAAAAAGCCACGTTCAGTCTTTGTTTCCTCCTCCTGACTTCCTTCCTGTCTTTACCCCAGGCAATCTGGGCTGCATTCCTGTATTCCTCTGAAACTGCCCAGGTACATTAGCCATGCCCTCGAAATTGCACAATCCGGGGAATCTTTTCCATATGCATCTTACTGAATTTTCTGGACCAGGCATTTAGCACAGCTGTGTTCTCTCAGGATAATCTCTCTTCTTGTGACTTTGTGACTGCATTTCCTACTGGTTCTTCTGCTTCTCTGACTGTATTTTTGTTCTTTCTTCCCAGATTCTTCTTCCTCTTGCTCCCTTCAAAAAAGGTGTTGGGGACAAGGAGAGTGTGGTTATGCCCATTTCTGTTTTCCCTGCAAAAGCTCTTCAAAGCCATCACCATTTCTACTGCCTGGATCTCCTTCATGTCCTCTGGATCACTCTTGCTCAAAAAGTCCCACCTTGGCCTCTCCTGAAACCCCCACTGAGTCCCTAGGCTGGTGCAAGTACATTCCCTCCCTCCGTGCATCACAGCGTTTAGAATGAAATGTATGCAAATGCGTTGTTTTTCTGTTTCTCTCCCTCACTAGTTGTCAGTGCATCCAGGGCAGAGGTCTTGGTTTATTTAATTCTGTATGCCAGCTCCTCATGTGGTGCCTACCACACAGTAAGTACTCAGTTCGGTTAGTACTGAAGTACTCAGTTAGTACTCAATGACTTCACTTGTTCCACCAAACCAACAGGGGCTGCCCACTGATGAGAGGTGAAATGTGAAGGGAAAGAACTCAGATTAACCCCCAGAGTCCTGGAGAATTGGAAATTGAATTAGTCAGAGTTCTCTAGAGAAACAGAACCAACAGGATGTACAGAGGCATATATAAGAGGATATGGAAGAAGGGATTTATTGCAGGAATTAGCTCACGTGATTCTAAAGGCCAAGAAGTCCCACCGTATGCCGTCTGCAAGCTGGGGAACCTGCAACGTCGGTGGCATCCTTCAGCCTGAGTCTGAAGACCTGAGTACCTGGAGCTGTGATGTCCAAGGGCAGGAGAAGATGGATGGCCCCGCTCCAGAAGAGGGTGCAAATGTGCCTTCACCCTGCCTTTTTGTTCTGTCTGGACCCACAGTGGATTGGATGATGCCTGCTCACATGGGTGAAGGCAGAACTTTTCTGTCTACTGATTTAAATGCTTATCTGTTCTGCAAACACCGTCCCAGTCAGACCCAGAAATAATGTTTTACCAGCTATCTGGGCATCTCTTAGCCCAGATAGGTTGATACATATAATTAACCATCAGATAAGCCAAGTGGAAAACATAGGTTACAGGCAACACACAGAAGGCTCCAATGCCAGGGTATAGAAACAGGGCTTTTGGGCTGGGCACTGTGGCTCAGACATGTAATCCAGCACTCTGGAAGGCTGAGGTGGGCAGATGGCTTGAGCCCAGGAGTCTAAGACCAGCCTGGGCAACGTGGTGAAACTCCGTGTCTACATAAAATACAAAATTAGCTGGGTGCGGTGGCTCACACCTGTAATCCCAGCACTTTGAGAGGCCAAAGCGGGCAGATCACCTGAGGTCAGGAGTTCAAGATCAGCCTGATCAACATGGTAAAACCCCATCTCTACTAAAAATACAAAAATCCCAGCTACTCAGGGGGCTGAGGCAGGAGAATCACTTGAACTCAGGAGGCGGAGGTCTAAGTGAACCGAGATGGTGCCATTGCACTCCAGCCTGGGCAACAACAGCAAAACTCCATCTCAAAAAAAAAAAAAAAAAAAATTAGCCGGTCATGGTGGTGCAGCCCTGTAGTTCCAGCTACCGGGGAGGCTGAGGATCATTTGAACCCAGGAGGTGGCGGTTGCAGTGAGCCAAGATTGCGTCAGCCTAGGAGGCTGGGAGACAGAATAAGACCTTGTCTCAAAAGAAAGAAACTGGGCTTTTTTCAATAAGGGAATCATTTGAACCTGACCCTCATGGACACATTTAGCCTTTGAGGGGGAAATAAGGAAAAAGAACAAAAATCCATCGGTAGTTACATAAAATAGAAAAGAGGTTGAATGGGAGCAGCAGGTAAAATGAAAAGAAAAAGAAAAGAAGTTCAAACAGGAAGTGGACGATGACAAAATTTTTTGTTCTGTTTTGTTTTTGAAGAAAAGAGGCAAACTAATCTAACCTGTTGGAATTTGGGATGCTGTCACCCTCTGGGGCATAGTGACTAAGCAGAGACACAGGGGTCTTCTGAAGAGCTGGCCATGTGTGATGTCTTGCTATGGGTGCTAGGCACACAGGCATAGTCAATTTGTGAGATTTCATTAACCTGCACACTTAAGTTTTTCTGTATGTATACTACAAAAGTTTTTTTTGTTTTTTTGAGATAGAGTTTCCCTCTTGTTGCCCAGGCTGGAGTGCAAAGGCACAGTCTTCGCTCACGGCAACCTCCACCTCCCAGGTTCAAGCATTTCTCCTGCCTCAGCCTCCCTAGTAGCTGGGATTACAGGCGCCCACACATGGACGGGTTTTCTCCATGTTGGCCAGGCTGGTCTCAAACTCCTTACCTCAGGTGATCCGCCCGTCTCAGCCTCCCAAAGTGCTGGGATTATAGATGTTAGCCATTGCGGCTGGGCTTGTTCCCTGTTTCAAACAGCTTGGTCTGTCTCTGAGGTGGGGCCTGGGGCACAAGAACAGGCTCAGGGACTTGAATGGGTCACAGGTGTCGTCTTCAGGAATGTGTGCCTTAGAAAAGAGGGATGTGTCTGGACTGCAGGATGTGAAGGTTTGAGTTTGAATATTTCTTTGATCCTAGAATAAATGGGTTATACAACTCATGCAGTCTTGGAGAGAAAAGGCATGGGGTCCCTGCCCTGCCTCTGCCTTGCTTAGTGACCTTGGGGAAATCATATAACCAAACTACACATAGGTTTCCTAGTATGTAAACTTGAGGCAATTTCGTTTACCCTATCCACTGCCTAGGTTGGTATGAGGATTAAATGAGGTAATTGATGTGAACGTGCTTCCTGCAGATTTTTTTATAGCCCTTTACAAATACCATATAAGTTGGGCCGGGCGCGGTGGCTCAAGCCTGTAATCCCAGCACTTTGGGAGGCCGAGACGGGCGGATCACGAGGTCAGGAGATCAAGACCATCCTGGCTAACACGGTGAAACCCCGTCTCTACTAAAAACTACAAAAAACTAGCCGGGCAAGGTGGCGGGCGCCTGTAGTCCCAGCTACCCGGGAGGCTGAGGCAGGAGAATGGCGTGAACCCGGGAGGCGGAGCTTGCAGTGAGCTGAGAACCGGCCACAGCACTCCAGCCTGGGTGACAGAGCGAGACTCTGTCTCAAAAAAAAAAAAAAAAAAAAAACAAATACCATATAAGAAGCCTAATCTAGCTGTAGAACTGAGCCCACAATTGGTTTTTGAGCCATAGTATCAAACATTCAGTCTTTCCCTAGGTGATATTTTTCCATTCTCTATTTTTGATAAGGTCTCTAGTTTGTAAAGTCACTTGGAATTTGGGTCCTTTGTGCCCAGATGGTTGGCTGCACCACTCACTCACCTCCTGTAAGTTAGGACAGCCACTCTTCATTGGTCATGTGCTACCTGGCAGGCACTGAGCTAGAATCACTGACAAAACGATGGATAAGAAACTTACTGGGCAGGGCGCGGTGGCTCACACCTGTAATCCCAGCACTTTGGAAAGCTGAGGTGGGTGGATCACCTGAGGCCGTGAGTTTGAGACCAGCCTGATCAACATGGAGAAACCCTGTCTCTACTAAAAATACAAAATTAGCCGGGCGTGGTGGCGCATGCCTGTAATCCCAGTTACACGAGAGGCTGAGGCAGGAGAATCGCTTGAACCCGGGAGATGGAGGTTGCAGTGAGCTAAGATCGCACCATTGTACTACAGCCTGGGCAACAAGAGTGAAAATCTGTCACAAAAAAATAAACAAATGAACACAAAGAAACTTATTGGCCAGGCACGGTGGCTCACGCCTATAATATCAGCACTTTGGGAGGCTTGAGGCAGGCGGATCACTTGAGGTCAGGAGTTCGAGACCAGCCTGGTCAACATGGTAAAACCCCGTCTCTACTAAAAATACAAAAATTAGCCGGGCATGGTGACAGGCGCCTGTAGTCCCAGCTACTTGGGAGGCTGAGGCAGGAGAATTGCTTCAACCCAGGAGGTGGAGGCTGCAGTGAGCCAAGATCACGACACTGCACTCCAGCCTGGGCGAGAGAGCAAGAATCCATCACAAAAAAAAAAAAACAACAACAAAAAAACAGACTTACTAGGTCTGCCCCCAGTGAGCCTGCATGCTGGTAGGTATGGGAAGACTGAAGAAGGACTGGGTGAGGTGTCTCAAAAAAGTTATTTGAGACGATGCCATCAGCATTGGACAATCGGAGAATAGATCATCTCACTTGCCCATCCTTCAAATGGCCCCACCGAGAGCATAGGTTTTAAACTCGCCATTAAACCTGCTCATGACCTTGCCAACCTCAGCCACATTTATCTGGATGGAGGGGTAGTCTTTGATGCTGATGATGCAGTTGCTGGTGGAGCATTTCATACACGTCCACAAACTCACTAGCATTATTCTGCATGTTGAGGCCACACCTGTTGCCACCACAACGCATATGAGCAGAGAAAGCACATAATTATTTTTTGTTTATTTCTTGGCTGCCACCTCATGTCTTAGAACACAAGTCCACCGAGCACCAGGAGCCTCACCAGGTGTTGCTTATGCAGTGAGTTATCTTCTGTCTTCCCATACCTACCAGCATCTGGGCTCTTATATGCTTCCTCTCAGCCTCCCAAAATGTTGGGATTATAGGTGTGAGCCACTGTGCCTGACCTCAAATAACTGTTGACTGGAAAGAATATTGAATGTGGACTATTTGTCATAAATAAATAGTGAAAACCTAAAAACAATAAAAATTATTACTATGTTAGTGATAAATTTAAAAAGAACAAGAGGAACAGGCTTTGATCAAAGTTGGGAGGCAACTTAGGTAAGATGATAAAGGATGAAGAATGGGAGGCAACTTAGGTAAGATGATAAAGGATGAAGAAGGTGACATTATTGCTGAGACTCATCCAAGCCAATTATGCAAAGACCTGGGAGAAGAACATTTCAGGAAGTGCAATGGCAAGAGCAAAGGTCCTGAGGCAGGAAAGAACTTGCGAGTTCGAGGAATTGAAAAGCAGTCAGTGTGATTGGAACGTGGAAGATAGGAGCAAGAATGGGATGAGATGAGATTACAGAAGAGGTAATGAAAAGGCCAGGAAAAGCAAGGCTCCTAAATATGATGGGGAGTGGGTAAAGGGTGTGAGCAGGGGTTTATGTTTTGCTGTCGTTCCTGTTACAGGGTCTCACTCTGTCGCCCATTCTGCAGTGTGGTGGTGTGATCATGGCTTGCCTCGAACTCCTGGGCTCAAGCGATTCTCCCACCTCAGCCTTCCTAGTAGTTGGGACTACATGTGCATGCCACCACACCTGGCTTAATTTTTAATTTTTGTCCAGATGAAGTGTCCCGGATTCTGCTGAAAGCAAAATACAGAGCAACAACAACAACAAAATAGAAAGAAAGAGGCCAGGCGTGGCGGCTCACACCTGTAATCTCAGCCCCCACGCCCAGCCTCAAGATTAACTTTAAAGACAGGCCGGGTGTGGTGGCTCATACCTGTAATCCCAGCACTTTGGGAGGCCAAGGTGGGCAGATCACCTGAGGTCAGGAGTTCGAGACCAGCCTGGCCAGCACAGTGAAACCCTGTCTCTACTAAAAATACAAAAATTAGCCAGGTGTGGTGGCACATGCCTATAGTCCCAGCTATTCAGGAGGCTGAGGCAGGCGAATCACTTGAACCCAGGAGGCAAAGGTTGCAGTGAGTTGACATCACACCACTGCACTCCAGCCTGGGTGACAGACCGAGACCCTGTCTCAAGAAAAGTAAAAATAAAAAAAGATAATACTGACAGTGCTTGCTAATAGGCTATATGTGGAAGATGAAAGAAAAGATAGCTTCATGGTTTGGAGTTGAGTGGCCAGGTGGATGAGGGGCCATTTTACAGATCAGGGGCATGAAGGGAGATGCAGCTGTGATAGGGGACAGCCTAGGAGACTTCCATGTGTGACAACCCCAGAGGGATCGTTGGGTAGGAAGTTCAATATCTGCATCCAGATTCATTCACACAGGCACAGGGAGGAGACTGGGCTAGGGTTATGGTTATATACAAGGGAGTCATCAACAGTATGTGATATTTAAAGCCCAGAGATTCAAAAGGATCATCTAGGGAGAGCGTGCAGATGGAGAGCACTGAAGCTCAGGAAGGAGCCCCTGGGAACTCCTTCAGCAAAGGAGACTGGGAGTAAGCGGAGAGAGAATAGTGCGTGGAGAGAACACCAGGTGCTGGAGGACACCATCTTCATCATTGACAGGGACACTTCACCAATAACACATCCACAGAAATTAGTAGTCACCCAGATAAAGGGAGTAAAGAGGAAAAGGACAGTGCAAAACTGGGTTCATGGCAGGGCAAGGTAGCTCACACCTGTCCTCTCAGCACTTTGGGAGGCTGAGGCAGAAGGATTGCTTGAGTCCAGGACCTTGAGATTAGTCTGGGCAACATAGGACGACCCCGTCTGCTTCTCTTTAAAAAAACAAACAAAAAAAAATTGTTTTGTTTTATCTTGCTCTTTTTATTTTTTAATTTTGTTCCATATTTTGCTCTCTCAGCAGAACCAGGGAGAGCCCATCTCAACAAAAATTTAAAAATTAGGCCAGGCGCAGTGGCTCATGCCTGTAATCTCAGCACTTTGGAAGGCCGAAGCAGGTGGATCACTTGAGGTCACAAGTTCAAGACCAGGCTGGTCAACATGGTGAGACACTGTGTCTACTAAAAATACAAATCAGCCAGGTGTGGTGGCACATGCCTGTAATCCCAGCTACTCGGGAGGCTGAGGCAGGAGAATCTCTTGAACCCGGAAGGCAGAGGTTGCAGTGAGCCAAGACGGCATGACTGCATTCCAGCTTGGGAAACAAAGTGAGACTCTGTCCCCATCAAAAAAAAAAAAAAAAAAAGATTGGGTGCTGTGGCTCATGTCTGTAATCCTAGCACTTTGGAAGGCTGAGACAGGTGGATCACCTGAGGTCGGGAGTTCGAGACCAGCCTGACCAGCAGGGCGAAACCCTGTCTCTACTAAAAATACAAAATTAGCTGGGTGTGGTGCTGCGTGCCTGTAATCCTAGATACTCGGAGACTGAGGCAGGAGAATTGTTTGAATCCAGGAGGCAGAGGTCGCAGTGAGTCAAGATTGCACCACTGCACTCCAGCCTGGGTGACAAGAGCGAAACTCCATCTCAAAAAAATAATAATAATAAAATAAAATTCCCCAGAAGCAGATCTGAGATAAAGGTTTGTTGTGAGTGATATATAAAGGAAAGGCTCCCAAGAGAAACTGGTAAGGGAGTGTCTTTCTTGCTGCCTTGGATGATCTTGAACTCCAGAACTCAAGAGATCCTCCTGCCTCCCAGAGTGCTAGGATTACAGGTGCATGCTGCCACGCCTGTCCTGGTAAGGGAATTTCTCAGCAGTAAGGAAAGTAGAATAGGAAAGGAGAAGGAGCTAAAAGGAGGGTGATGGGCTGGGTGTGGTGGGTCACACCTGCAATCCCAACACATTGAGAGACCAAGGCAAGTGGATCACTTGAGCCCAGGAGTTCAGCGCTGCAGTAAGCCATGATTGCACTGCTGCACTCCAGTCCGAGTGACAGAGTGAGACCTTGTCTTAAAAAAGAAAAAAAGAGAGATGGGTAATTTTAGGTAAGGTCTCAGCCTTAGCCTGATCTGCATGGAGTTCTGGAGAACAAATTGTATCTTCAAGTTTGTTCCTACTCACGGCAAGGGAGCTGGGCCTCATATCACAGCACTAATCAGTCAAGACAAGTAAGACAGTAAGGCAGTCAGCTCCCAACCTCTCTGTGTTTTTAGGCAGAGCAGTTCAAGTAGCCTGAGGACAATTCTTCAAAGAGAATATAAATGTAAGCCTTTGGAAACAAAAGCTCAGAGAATCCAGGGCGGTGATCCACAGAAATGGTCATGGGACCTTTCGGCATGTGGAGGGTGTACCTGGAGTGTCCACTGATGCTCCATGTAGGCATTTAAAGGGTTTCTTAGGGGCCAGGCTCAGTGGCTCATGCCTGTAATCCCAGTACTTTGGGAGACCGAGGCTGATGGATCACCTGAGGTCAGAGTTCGAGACCAGCCTGGCCAACATGGCAAAACCCTGTCTCTACTAAAAAAAAAAAAAAAAAAATATATATATATATATACAAAAAAAAAAAAATTAGCCAGGCATGCTAGCGGATGTCTATAATCCCAGCTACTCAGAAGACTGAGGCAGGAGAATCACTTGAACCCAAGAGGTGGAGGTTGCAGTGAGCCAAGATGGCACTATGGAGGGTGGAGAGGTGTGGGAAGAGACAGATGGAAAGAAGACTCCTGAAAAGATTAAACAAAAGTATGGGTGGGAAGTGATGAATTAATTCTGTGGCAGTGGGGACAGACAGGAAGAGCCAGACTGGAAAAAAAAAACCCAGCTACACGAGCTTGGAAAAGTTACTTAGCCTCTCTGGGCATCAAATTATTCACCCGTAAAATGGGTCAATTACAATAATAGTGAAAAAATAATAATAGTAAGGCCGAGTGCGGTGGCTCATGCCTGTAATCCCAGCAGTTTGAGAGGACAAGGCGGGTGGATCACCTGAGATCAGGAGTTCGAGACCAGCCTGGCCAACGTGGCAAAACCCCGTCCCTACTAAAAATACAAAACTTAGCTGGGTGTGGTGGCATGCACCAGTAGTCCATCCCAGCTTCTTGAAAGGCTGAGGCCGGAGAATCGCTTGAATCAGGGAGGTTCCAGTGAGCCAAGATCGTGCCATTGTACTCTAGCCTGGGTAATGGAGACTCAGTCTCAAAAAATAAAAAATATTAAAAAAAATGATAGTGGTAGTGACATTTATTGAGTACTTTACTGTGATCCAGCTACAGACTGTTCCAAAGACTTTGCAACTGTTATTTTTGCTTAATCCTCGTAACAACCTATGAGGTAGGCACGTTTATTGCCCCTATGTGACAAAGGGAGACAGTGAGTCTCAGCGAGGTTAGTAATTTGCCTCGGTGCAGTGGCTCGTGCCTGTAATTCCAGCACTTTGGGAGACCCAGGCAGGCAGATCACTTGAGCCCAGGAGTTCAACACCAGGCTGGGCAACATAGCAAGACTCTGTCTCTACAAAAATTACAAAACAAATTAGCTGGGCGTGGTGGTGAACGCTTGTAGTCCCAGCTACTCAGGGGGATGAGGGTTGCTTGAGCCCGGGAGGTCGAGGGTACAGTGAGCCATGTTCAAGCCGCTGCACTCCAGCCTGGATGACAGAGTGAGACCCTGTCTCAAAATAAAGAAATCAATAAACAACTTGCTTGAGGTCCCACAGGTAGTCCTTTCCTCAAAAGATTGTGGGAAACACTAAATGGCAGCCATAAGTAATAATTATTGGCTGGGTGCAGTGGCTCACACCTATAATCCTTGCACTTTGGGAGGCCAAGGCAGGAGGATCCCTTGAGTCCCAGAGTTTGAGACCACCATAGGAATTATAGTAAGACCCCCATCTCTGTTGATCTGGAACTATTTTCACTAAGCTTTGAAATTTCCCATCAACCTGAATCTCCATCAACACGCACTAATCCTGCTGACTTTGTTCTCATTCTCGCCACCCTTGTACTCCCCTCCCCTCCACACTCCGCCTCCCTCCAGGAATCCCTGACTTCTACCACTCCTCAGCCTCCTCTACGCTCTTTCTCAAAGCTGCCCTCTAGGGGCAGCACCGTGGCTCACCCCTGTAATCCCAGCACTTTGGGAGGCCAAGGCAGGCAGATCACTTGAGGTCAGGAGCTCAAGACCACCCTGGCCAATATGGTGAAACTCTGTTTCTACTAAAAAGACAAAAATTAGCAGGGCATGGTGGCACATGCTGTAGTCCCAGCTACTTAGGAGACTGAGGAAGGAGAATCGCTTGAGCCCGGGAGGAAAAGGTTTCAGTGAGCCAAGACTGTGCCACTGCACTCCAGCCTGGGCCACAGGGCAAGACTCCTTCTCAGTATAAAAAAAAAAAAAAAAAAAGGGCCGGGCGCAGTGGCTCAAGCCTGTAATCCCAGCTTGAGGAGGCTGAGACGGGCGGATCACGAGGTCAGGAGATCGAGACCATCCTGGCTAACATCCTTGTAATCCCAACTTTGGGAGGCTGAGACGGGCGGATCACGAGGTCAGGAGATCGAGACCATCCTGGCTAACACGGTGAAACCCCGTCTCTACTAAAAAAATACAAAGAAAAACTAGCCGGGCGTGGTGGCGGGCGCCTGTAGTCCCAGCTACTCGGGAGGCTGAGACAGGAGAATGGCGTAAACCTGGGAGGCGGAGCTTGCAGTGAGCTGAGATCCGGCCACTGCTCTCCAGCATGGTCGACAGAGCGAGACTCCGTCTAAAAAAAAAAAAAAAAAAAGAGAAAGAAAAAAAAAAAAAAAAAAAACCCTCTACTCCTTTGATTCAACCATAGCAATAATTTCCCCAGTTTATTAACAGATACTATTTACTGATGCCATCAATGTTGCCAGAGTGCTTACTTCCAGTTGGGGACTGTGCTAAGCCCGGTGGTACCTGAAGTCCTTGCTCTTTAGGGGGCTGCAATTAAAATAGAGTCAGGGACAAGTCAACAAATACAAAAGAGAGATCATTGCAAATTGTGACATAGGAATGAAATGGAGCAGGATGGCAGTGAGTAGAGGTGGGTGCCATGTTTGGTGAAGCATCAGGGAGGCCCTCTTTAAGGAGGCACCTTGGCCCTGGGACCAAGAAGAGGCAGGTGTGCAAAGACCTTGAAACGGAGCAGAGGGAAGCATGAGTCAGAAAGCCCTAAGGAGGAAGCGCAAGGTTCCTAGCCCTGTGCCATGTGCCATGTGCTTTACATAAAACTTTTCCTTTTCCTGCTAGTAAATCCTGTCCTTTCCGTGACTTAATACTCCCTTTCAATCTTGGCTCCTCTCTTCTTCCTGTAGGTGGGGCACCACGGTAGCTGCCCAGAGCCCGGGAGGTCAGCCATAACCCAGCTCCAAAGGTGCAATAGCCACCCTTTTTTGAGTGTTACTATAATCAAACATAGAGCATGAGTGTTACTACACTTAAACATAAAGCATGAAGGTCTTAGGCCAACAAGAAGTTGTGGCCAGTGGATCAAAGCCCAAGAACAGTCTTCTATACTATTAGTACTTCATTTTATTGTTGAGGCTCAATTGACAATTTGTGCATCTGGATGAATTTCTATCCCTGTATACACCCATGAGACCACCACGGTGTTCAACATATAGCGTTTCCATCACTCGAGAAATTTTCCTCATGCCTCTTCCCAGTTAGTACCTTCCTGAGAGGTGGTCATTTTTTTTTTTACATTTTTCACCAGTTTTGTGTTTGTTTATTTGTTTGTTTTGAGACAGAGTCTCACTCCGTCACCCGTGGGCAGATCACAAGGTCAAGAGTTCAAGACCAGCCTGGCCAACATGGTGAAACCCTGTCTCTACTAAAAATACAAAAATTGCCGGGCGCGGTGGCTCAAGCCTGTAATCCCAGCACTTTGGGAGGCCGAGACGGGCGGATCACGAGGTCAGGAGATCGAGACCATTCTGGCTAACACAGTGAAACCCCGTCTCTACTAAAAAATGCAAAAAACTAGCTGGGCGAGGTGGCGGGCGCCTCTAGTCCCAGCTACTCGGGAGGCTGAGGCAGGAGAATGGCATGAACCCAGGAGGTGGAGCTTGCAGTGAGCTGAGATCCGGCCACTGCACTCCAGCCTGGGTGACACAGCGAGACTCTGTCTCAAAAAAAAAAAAAAAAAAAATACATAAATTAACCAGGGCCGGGTGCGGTGGCTCATGCCTATAATCCCAACACTTTGGGAGGCCGAGGTGGGTGGATCACGAGGTCAGGAGATTGAGACCATCCTGGCCAACATGGTGAAACCCCGTCTCCACTAAAAAATACAAAAATTACCTGGGTGTGGTGGTGCATGCACCTTTAGTCCCAGCTACTCAGGAGGGCAAGGCAGGAGAATTGCTTGAACCAGGAGGCGGAGGTTGCAGTGAACCAAGATCACGCCATTGCACTCCAGCCTGAGCAACAGAGCCAGATTCTGTCTCAAAAAATAAAATTAAATTAAAAAAATAACAAAGACATTCTCCTATGCAACCGCAGTATCACACATAGGAAATTTATCATTGTTAAATTAGCACTGGTCTCTAATATTCAGTCTACATTCAAATTTCTCCAATTGTCCCAATAATGTCCTTTGTAGATTTGTTTTCTTTTGTTTTCTTTTCTTTTTTTGTTTTTTTGAAACAGAGTCTCGCTTTGTCGCCCAGGCTGGAGTGCAGTGGCGCGATCTCGGCTCACTGCAAGCTCCACCTCCTGGGTTCATGCCATTCTCCTGCCTCAGACTCCCAAGTAGCTGGGACTACAGGCACCTGCCACCATGCCTGGGTAATTTTTTGTATTTTTAGTAGAGACAGAGTTTCACCGTGTTAGCCAGGACGGTCTCGATCTCCTGACCTCGTGATCCGCCCGCCTCGGCCTCCCAAAGTGCTGGAATTACAGGTGTGATTCACCGCGC
>NC_045453.1:57108881-57111524 GCF_002776525.5 Piliocolobus tephrosceles | reverse complement strand
TTTTTTTTTTTTTTCCTTTGAGACAGGGTCTTGCTCTGTTGCCCCGGTTGGAGTTCAGTGGTGTGATTTTGGCTCACTGCCACCTCTGCCTGGCTCAAGTGATTCTCCTACCTCAGCCTGCCAAGTAACTGGAACCACAAGCACACGTGCCACCATGCCTAGTAATTGTGTGTTTTTTGTAGAGATGAGGTTTTGCCATATTGCCCAGGCTGGCTGGAGCTCATGAGGTCAGCCTGCCTCGGCCTCTCGAAGTGCTGGGGTTACAGGCATGAGCCAACATGCCAGGCCACCTCTTTCTGATGTTGATGTGTCTGAAAACTCCAGGTAACTTATTTTGCAGAATGTCCTTCAATTTGGGTTTTTAAATGTTTACTCATCATGATCTAGATTAAATATCTATGACAGGAATCAAGGATGTGATGTCATATCCTTCCCAATGAATCATACCAGGAAAAATTATCGTTGTTTTGTTTCATTGTTGTTATTATTTTAGAGACAGGGTCTCTCTCTGTCACTCAGGCTAGGGTGCAGTGGCACAGCCACAACTCACTGCAATGTGTATGTTGTTTGTTTGTTTCTTTGTCTTATTTATTTATTTATCTTTTTTTTTTTTTTTGAGACAGAGTCTCACTCTGTTGCCCAGGCTGGAGTGCAGTGACACGATCTTGGCTCACTGCAACCTCCACTTCCCAGATTCAAGCGATTCTCCTGCCTCAGCCTCCAAGTAGCTGGGATTACTGGCGCCCATCACCATGTCCAGCTAATTTTTTGTATTTTTAGTAGGGACCAGATTTCTCCATGTTGTACAGGCCAGTCTCGAACTCCTGGCCTCAGGTGATCCACCTGCCTCGGCCTCCCAAAGTGCTGGGACTATAGCCAGGAGCCACCGTGCCTGGCCCATTTTAACCATTTTTAAGTGTACAGTTCTGTGGTGTTAAGAACATTCACATTGTGATACAACCATCACCACCATCCATCTCCAGAACATGTTCATCTTCCCCAACTGAAATTCTACCCATTACACATTAACTCCACATTTTCTCTCCCAACCAGTCCCTGGCAACCCCCCTCTACTGTCTCTATGAATTTGGTGACTTCAGGCACCTTATACAAGTGGAATCATATAATATTTGTCTTTTTGTAACTGGGTTATTTCACTTAACACAATGTCCTCAAGTTTCATCTGTATTGGAGCATGTTGCTTGCCTTTTAAGGCTGAATAATATTCCACTGTATGCATATATCACATTTCATCAATGCATCCATCGATGGACACTTGGGTTGCTGTCACCCCTTGGCTATGCTGCTATGAATGTGGGTGTACACATATCTCTGAAAGACCTTGTTTTCACTTTTTCGGGGCATGTACCCAGAAGTGGAATTGCTGACTCATATGGCAGTTCTATATTTAGATTTTTGAGGAATTGCCATACCATTTTCTGCAGCAGCTGCACCATTTTATGTTCCCACCAGCAATGCACAAGGGGTTCAACTTCTCCCCATTCTTGCCAACACTTATTTTTCTATTTTCTATAATAGCTAGCCTAGTGTGTGTGAAGTGGCATCTCATTGTGGTTTTGATTTGAATTTCCCTAATGATTAGTAACGATGACCATCTTCTTATTTGTTGTCCATTTCTAAATCTTCTTCTTCTTTTTTTTTTATTTTATTTTGAGACAGGGTCTCGCTTTGTCTCCCAGGCTGGAGTACAGTGGTTTGATCTCGGCTCACTGCAACCTCCTCCTCCAGGGTTCAAGCAATTCTCCCACCTCAGCCTCGCTGGTAGCTGGGACTACAGGCATGCGCCACCATGCCCAGGTAATTTTTGTATTTTTAGGAGAGACGGGGTTTCACCATGTTGGGCAGGCTGGTTTCAAACTCCTGACCTCAAGTGATCTGCCCGCCTTGGCCTCCCAGAGTGCTGGGATTATAGGTGTGAGCCACCGTGCCCAGTCATTTTTATATCTTCTTTAAAGAAACATTGGCCAGGCACAGTGCCTCACAGCTGTAATCCCAGCACTTTGGGAGGCTGAGGCAGGCAGATTGCTTGAACCCAGGAGGTTCGAGACTATCCTGGGTAACATGGTGAAACTTCGTCTCTATATAAAATACAAAAATTAGCTGGGTATAGTGCGTACCTGTAGTCCCAGCTACTAGGGAAGATGAGATGGGAGGAGTGGTTGAGCCCGGGAGATGGAGGCTGCAGCAGGCCGTGATTACACCACTGCACTCCAGTCTGGATGACAGTGTGAGACCTTGTCTCGAACTCTCGAACAAAAAAGAAAAAAAAAAAAAGAATAAAGAAACATCTATTCAAGACTTTGCTTTTTTTTTTTTTTTTTTTTTTTTTTTGAGACCAGCCTTGTTGTGTTGCCCAGGCTGGCCTCGAACTCCTGGGCTCAAGCAAGCAATCCTCAGCTTCCTAAGTAGGTGGGACTACAGGCACATACCACCATGCCTGGCTTTTTTGTCTACTTTTGAATTGGATTGTTTGTTTGGTTGTTGAATCATAGAATTTCTTTATATATACTGGATATTAATATTTTATCAAATACATGTTTTGCAACTATTTTCTTCCATTCTGTGAATTGTCTTTTCACTGTCTTGTTTCTTACTGTGTGGTTTTTTTTTTTTTTTTTTTTG
>NC_045453.1:57100584-57108781 GCF_002776525.5 Piliocolobus tephrosceles | reverse complement strand
GGCTGGAGTGCAGTGGCCAGATCTCAGCTCACTGCAAGCTCCGCCTCCCGGGATCACGCCATTCTCCTGCCTCAGCCTCCCGAGTAGCTGGGACTACAGGCGCCCGCCACCTCGGCTAGTTTTTTTTGTATTTTTTAGTAGAGACGGGGTTTCACCGTGTTAGCCAGGATGGTCTCGATCTCCTGACCTCGTGATCCACCCATCTCAGCCTCCCAAAGTGCTGGGATTACAGGGTTGAGCCACCGCGCCCAGCCTTACTGCGTGGTTTTAAAAATTTTTTTAGGCTGGGCACGGTGGGATACACCTGTAATCCCAGAATTTTGGGAGGCCGAGGCGTGCAAATCACAAGGTCAGGAGTTCGAAACCAGCCTGGACAACATGGTGAAACCTCGTCTCTACTAAAAATACAAAAAATTAGCTTGGTGTAGTGGTGGGTGCCTGTAATCCCAGCTACTCAGGAAGATGAGGCAGGAGAATTGCTTGAACTCAGGAGGCGAAGCTTGCAGTGAGCCGAGATCGTGCCACTACACTCCAGCTCGGGCGACAGAGTGAGACTCCATCTCATTAAAAAAAATAAATAGGCCGGGCGTGGTGGCTCAAGCCTGTAATCCCAGCACTTTGGGAGGCCGAGACGGGCGGATCACGAGGTCAGGAGATCGAGACCATCCTGGCTAACACGGTGAAACCCCATCTCTACTACAAAATACAAAAAATTAGCCGGACGAGGTGGTGGGCGTCTGTGGTCCCAGCTACTCGGGAGGCTGAGGCAGGAGAATGGCGTGAACCCGGGAGGCGGAGCTTGCAGTGAGCTGAGATCCGGCCACTGCACTCCAGCCTGGGCGACAGAGCGAGACTCCGTCTCAAAAATAAATAAATAAATAAATAAATAAAAGCCAGGCACGGTGGCTCATGCTTATAATCCCAGCACTTTGGGAGGCCGAGGTGGGGGGATCACAAGGTCAGGAGATCGAGACCACCCTGGCTAACACAGTGAAACCCCATCTCTACTAAAAATACAAAAAATTAGCCGGGCATGGTGGCAGGCGCTTGTAGTTCCAGCTACTAGGGAGACTGAGGCAGAAGAATGGTGTGAACCTGGGAGGCTGAGGTTGCAGTGAGCCGAGATCGTGCCACTGCACTCCAGCCTGGGCGACAGAGCCAGACTTTGTCACAAACAAACAAACAAACAAACAAACCAAAAAAAAAATTTTAGAGACAAGGTCTCACTCTGTTGCCCAGGCTGGAGTGCAGTGGTGTGTGATCATGGCTCACTGCAGCCTCGCTGAACTCCTGGGCTCAAGCGATCCTTCCACCTCTAGTTGTTTTCTTTTCTTTTCTTTCTTTTTCTTTTTATTTTTTTTACATGAAGTCTTGCTCTGTCACCTAGGCTGAAGTGCAGTGGCATGATCACGGCTCCCTGCAGCCTTGACCTCCTGGGTTCAAGCAATCTTCCTGCTTTACCCTCTGGAGTAGTTGGCACTACAGCCATGTGCTATCATGCCTGGCATATATATATATGTAATATTTTTTAGTTTTTGTAGAGATGAGGGTTTGACTAGGCTGGTCTGGAACCCCTGGGCTCAAGTGATCCTCCCACCTCAGCCTCCCAAAGTGCTGGGATTACAAGTGTGAGCCACCATGACCAGCCTCACTCTCTATTTTTTTTTTTTCTGAGGCACAGCCTCAAGAAGTCCTGAGAACATGTGCCTTCCGGCTCCACTCTCTTCATAGTGTTCTTTGATGTACAAAACTTTTTAATTTTGATGAGGTCAAATTTATCTATTTTTCTTTCGTTGCCTATACTTTTAAAGTCATAGCTATGAAATTATTGCTAAATCTAATGTCATAAAGATTTTTTTCTAAGTGTTTCATAGTTTTAACTGCTATGTTTAGGCCTTTGATCCATTCTGGGTAATATTTTTGTATATGGTGTTAGGTAAGGATGCAACTTCCTTCTTTTGCATGTGGATATCCAGTTTTCCCAGCACTATTTGTTGAAGAAACTGTCTTTTCTACATTAAAAGGTGGCTTCTTTGTTGAAAATCAATTGATCATAAATACAAGGGTTTATTTTGGGCTCTGCATTATCTTCTGTTGGTCTATATGTCTGTCCTTATGCCAGTATCACACTGCTTTCATTACTGTGACTTTGTAGTAAGTTATGAAATCAGGAGGTATGAGTCCTTCAACTTTGCTCTTCTTTTTCAATGTTGTTTTGACTATTTGAGGAATGCAGGTACTTTTTAAATAGAACTCCTAGGGGTAACAAGGAAAGGATGATTTATAACAGTTACTGTTTACATACTTGAGGAAGAATGTTGTGGCTGTGTTTGGCCCATCTCATGGGTCTGGTGACCCTACTGTCTTGTCTGTACTAAGAAATATTAATAGAATGCATGGTCTGCTAAAGGTAAAAGCATTACATTACATAGTTATATGCTATACATATTTAACTTATTAAAACATACAAAATAGGGGGGAGGGGGGAGGGATTGCATTGGGAGTTATACCTGATATAAATGACGAATTGATGGGTGCTGACAAGTTGCTGGGTGCAGCACACCAACATGGCACAAGTATACATATGTAACAAACCTGCACGTTATGCACATGTACCCTAGAACTTAAAGTATAATAATAATAATAATAAAACATACAAAATAGGCCAGGTACGATGGTTCACGCCTGTAATCCCAGCACCTTGGGAGGCTGAGGTGGGTGGATCACTTGAGGTCAGGAGTTCGAGACCAGCCTTGCCAACATGGCAAAACCCCGTCTCTACTAAAAATACAAAAAGTGGCTGGGCGTGGTGGCGCTCGCCTGTAATCCCAGCTACTAGGGAGGTTGAGGCAGGAGAATCGCTTGAACCTGGGAGGTGGAGGTTGCAGTGAGCCAAGATTGCACCGCTGCACTCCAGCCTGGGCGATAGAGCAAGACTCTGTCTCGGAAGAAAAAAAAAAAGAGAAAGAGAGGAAAAAACAAACCTACAAAATAGCATGGAATCAGAGATCTGAGATATCTGGTCTCTGTACACACACATAACTTCAGTTTATCTGAACACTTCTGCTTGTTTCTGTTCTCTGCTCTCCTGACCCACCTCCTACCTTCGTTTTCCTGCATTCAGATGCTACATGCGAGTCACTTTTATCTCTTTTTATTTTTTCCCCCTGCAGACCACTTTTTAAAACTATATGCTGTAATTGTACTGATTAAAATCGACGGGCTGGGTGCGATGGCTCACGCCTGTAATCCTAATACTTTGGGAGGCCAAGGCGGGCAGATCACCTGAGGTCAGGAGTTCGAGACCAGCCAGACCAGCCAGATGAGCATGGCAAAATCCCGTCTCTACTAAAAATACAAAATTAGCTGGACATGGTGGCAGGCGCCTGTAATCCCAGCTACTCTGGAGGCGGAGGCAGGAGAATCACTTGAACCTGGGAGGTAGAGGTTGCAGTGAGCTGAGATTGCACCATTACACTCCAGCCTGGGCAACAAGAGCAAAACTCCATCTCAAAAACAAACAAACCAACCAACAAACAAAAAACACAAGGAATACATTCACCTGGTTCCAAATTCAAAGGTAAAAAAGCCCAGGATGAAAGTCTCTGTAGCATCCCTGCCTCCCTCCTGCCAATTTCCCCTCTCCAACAACAACCATTCTTACTGCTTTCTTGCATTTTCTTCTCAATACATATATTTATACATATACATTCTTGAGCTGGATGCAGTTCAGTAATTAATTCCAGCAACTTAGAAGGCTGAGGAGGGAGGACCACTTGAGCCCAGGGTTTCAAGGCTGCAGTGCAGGAGTTCACACCACTGCACCCCAGCCTAAGTGACAGAGCGAGACCCCAGCTCTAAAAACAAAACAACAAAAACATTCGATTGCATAGCCAAGTAAAAAGAACTTCCTGACACAGCAATAGGGCAGCACATGCTGTGGCTGCTCTCCCCGCACCTTGCAGTGTGCTCCTACACATTTTCTCCTGCCGGCAGGTATGTACCTGCCCCTGCACCCGAGGGATTGATGGGAACTAGGAAGACCCTCAGCAGCCTTGTGGCAGGCAGTGCATGGGGGTGGGGGTTGAGATTACTCCGGTCCTGGAGTGCCTGCATCCAAGCTCTCAGGTGGTGGCATCTTAACACCCCTGCTCCCCTGCCCACCCCTCTGGCGAAATAACTCTGGGAAGCCAATTCTATGCTAGTGCCGAACGCTTCTCCACCGGATTCACCTTCAGTTGCTTTCAGTAGTTTTTTTTTTTTTTTTGAGACGGAGTCTCTCTCTGTCGCCCAGGCTGGAGTGCAGTGGCCGGATCTCAGCTCACTGCAAGCTCCGCCTCCCGGGTTTACGCCATTCTCCTGCCTCAGCCTCCCGAGTAGCTGGGACTAC
This sequence comes from Piliocolobus tephrosceles, assembly GCF_002776525.5. Classification (NCBI taxonomy): domain Eukaryota; kingdom Metazoa; phylum Chordata; class Mammalia; order Primates; family Cercopithecidae; genus Piliocolobus; species Piliocolobus tephrosceles. The sequence goes on along the minus strand of NC_045453.1, from coordinate 57,104,391 downwards.
AGGCGCCCGCCACCTCGCCCGGCCAGTTTTTTGTATTTTTTAGTAGAGACGGGGTTTCACCGTGTTAGCCAGGATGGTCTCCATCTCCCGACCTCGTGATCCGCCCGTCTCGGCCTCCCAAAGTGCTGGGATTACAGGCATGAGCCACCGCGCCCGGCCGCTTTCAGTAGTTATTTGTTGGATCGCCCACCTGTTGTTGGCCGCCTTCCCTTCCCTGTCTCACTTCCGCACTCCTTTCCTGCTGTTTAGCCAGCTCACTTCCCAAATAAAGTACTTGCACTCAAATCCTTGATTTTGCTTTGAGAGAAACCCAAAGAGAAGCCCATGTACACACTGTTCTATACGTTGCTTGGTTCACTTAACATGACCTGGAGATACTCCCCTATCCCGACACCAAGGCTTCCTCATTCTGTTTTTTTTTTTTTTTTCTTTTTTTCTTTTGAGACAGGGTCTCCCTTTGTCACTCAGGCTGGAGTGCAGTTGCACAATCAGGGCTCACTGCAGCCTCAACTTTCCAGGTTCAAGCGATCCTCCTTCCTCAGCTTCCTGAGTAGCTGGGACCATAGGTGCATGCCACCTTGCCCAACTACTTTCTTTATTTTTTGTCGAGGTGGAGTTTCACCAAGTTGCCCAGGCTGGTCTCAAACTCCTGAGCTCAAGTGATCCACCCGCCTTGGCCTCCCAAAGTGCTGGGATTACAGACATAAGCCTCATTCTTTTTAAGGGCAGCACAGTATCCCCTTCCGTGGATGTGGGTAAGAGCTGGGCTCTGGAACCAGATGGCCTGCAAGTCATTCTTCATACCTAACACAGGACCAGCCATCCTTCCGCAGAGGGCGGCCTGCTTTCCCTCCACCTCTTCTACTTTCATCATTCCCCCAGGCACCTCTTCCCGAAATCTGGGAGGCTTGCCTAACTCGTTACCATACTCTTGCGTGTAGTCTGCAAATTACCTCATCTACAGACTGGCATTCCCAGTTGCGTCTGTCTTACCTACAGTTTACTTATCCTTTGCTCTTTTTTCCCTTCCCTCCCTCCTTCCTTCCTATTATCTGCCCCCTACCCTGATGCCAGGTTAGAAGAACAAACGTTTGAGTATTCTCTTTTCGGTTTTTTAATTTCTCAAAGTTAAATATAACTTTAAACATTGGCTATCAGGATTAAAAAGTTAGGAGATTTCACATTGGAAACTGGACTTTGTGCTTCTCTTGAAAAATCAATGCTGTTTCATGAGAGTCTCAATAAAAAAAAGAAAAAAAATTAGGCTGGGCGCGTTAGCTTACGCCTGTAATCCCTGCACTTTGGGAGGCCAAGGTGGGCAGGTCAGCTGAGGTCGGATCACCTGAAGTCAGGAGTTTGAGACCAGCCTGACCAACATAGTGAAACCCCAATTTTACTAAAAATACAAAAAATTAGCTGGGCGTGGTGTCGTGCGCCTATAATCCCAGCTATTCAGGAGGCTGAGGCAGGAGAATCTCTTGAACCCGGGAGGCAGAGGTTTCAGTGAGCCGAGGTTGCACCACTGCACTTTAGCCTGGGCAACAAGAGTGAAACTCTATATCCAAAAAAAAAAAAAAAAAAAGGAAAAGAAAAAAAAAAATCATCAGTCCCAGCAATGCCTCTGTTCTGGCATGACCACAGTCACAATCCCCTGGGCCAGGGCTAAGGATCCCCTGGCCCCATGGGGTGGGGGCATCTCTCAGCCATTCACCACTCCCCACAAACAGGCCTCCTCACTTATTTATGGGACTTCCCTGGCCCAGTAGGTGACTGGATGTGAAACACCTGGTTCAGGTCCTTATTAACGCAAACTTGAGGTATTTATTTATTTATTTTTTTGAGACAGACTCTTGCTCTGTCCCCCAGGCTGGAGTGCAGTGGCATGATCTTGGCTCACTACTGCCTCTGCCTGCTGGGTTCAAGCAATTCTCCTGCCTCAGTCTCCCAAGTAGCTGGGACTACAGGCGCCTGTCACCATGCCCAGCTAATTTTTGTATTTTGTTTTATTTTATTTTATTTTTTGAGACAGAGACTCACTCTGTCACCCAGACTGGAGTGCAGTGGCACAATCTTGGCTCACTGCAACCTCCACCTTCTGGGTTCAAATGATTCTTGTGCCTCAGCCTCCCGAGTAGTTAGGACTACAGGTGCTCGCCACTGCACCCAGCTGATTTTGTTTTGTGTTTTTAGTAGAGATGGGATTTCACCATGTTGGCCAGGATGGTCTTGAACTCCTGACCTCAGGTGATCCTCCCACCTTGACCTCCCAAAGTGCTGGGATTACAAGTGTGAGCCAACAAGCCCAGTCAAGTTTGAAGTAGTTCTATTACCTAAAGTGAAAATGCAGATCCTAATTCCAGCACTTTGGGAGGCTGAGGCAGGAGGATGACTTGAGCCCGGAAGTTCAAGGCTACAGTGAGCTATGGTGGCACCACTGCACTTCAGGCTGGGCCACAGAGCAAGACCCTATCTTTTTTTTTTTTTTTTTTTTGAGATGGAATTGCACTCTTGTTGCCCAGGCTGGAGTGCAATGGCACGATCTTGGCTCACTGCAACCTCCACCTCCCAGGTTCAAGTGATTATCCTGCCTCAACCTCCCAGTAGCTGGGAGTACAGGCACGCACCACCACACCTGGCTGACCCTATCTCTTAAAAACAACAGCAACATCAACAACAACAAAACCCAGATTCTGATTCAGTAGATCTCGGTGGGGCATGAGATTCTGCATTTCTCACAAGTTTCCAGGTGCTGCTGGTGTTGCTGGTCTACAGACCACACCTTGAGGAGCAGGATGAGTCAGTCTCCTTCCTCTCCCGTCCATTTTGCACATCACTTGGGATTTATTTTTCTAGTACATTATATTTATAGAATTTCAGTGGTTGTTGAATATCCATGGCAGTTACTGTTTACTATTTGTTGTTTTTAAACCACAGGATCTTTTGGCTTCCCAAATGGTGTTACTGCTCAGATCCCTGTGCACAGTGTACAAGTCAGATCTAATAGGTGCTAACTGAAGTCAAAGAGGAGGCCCTGGAAAATATCACTCTGAAATCCACTCCCCAACTCCCTGATCCCCCGGTCCCTGTGTCCAAACCACAGGAATTTGAAACTGTGGAACTCAGCTAAAAATCAGAGATCTCATTCTCGTATTCCAAGGCCTTCGGAGTTAAGTAACTTGCCCAAGATTACACAGCTGCAAAACCCCGGATTTCCCAAACCCTTTGCATTTTTGTCCTAAGGCTACAGTCACAGCATTTCCTACCAAAGCCCAGCCCAGATCTCCCACTTTCTGATTTTTCTTGACTTATTCACACCTGAGAATAAACACCTCTCTGCCAGTTAAAACTGTATTTTCAAACAGGGTTAGGCTCTGTGGCTCACACTGCAATCCCAGAACTTTTGGGGGCTGAAAGAGTTCAAGACCGGCTTGGGCAACAAATCAAGACCCCTGTCTCTTAAAAAATAAAAAAATTGGCCGGGTGCGGTGGCTCAAGCCTGTAATCCCAGCACTTTGGGAGGCCGAGAAGGGCAGATCACGAGGTCAGGAGATCGAGACCATCCTGGCTAACACGGTGAAACCCCATCTCTACTAAAAAATACAAAAAACTAGCCGAGCGAGGTGGTGGGCAATGTAGTCCCAGCTACTCGAGAGGCTGAGGCAGGACAATGGCGTGAACCTGGGAGGCAGAGCTTGCAGTGAGCTGAGGTCCGGCCACTGCACTCCAGCCTGGGCGACAGAGCGAGACTCCATCTCAATAAAATAGAATAGAATAGAATAGAATAGAATAGAATAGAATAGAATAGAA
>NC_045453.1:57095896-57100574 GCF_002776525.5 Piliocolobus tephrosceles | reverse complement strand
AATAGAATAGAATAGAATAGAATAGAATAGAATAGAATAGAATAGAATAGAAAATAAAAAAATTGGACCAAGCACAGTCGTTCACACCTGTAATCCCAACACGTTGGGAGGCCAAGGTGCATGGATCACCTGAGATCAGGAGTTTGAGAACAGCCTGGTCAACATGGAGAAACCCCATCTCCACTAAAAATAGAAAAATTAGCCAGGCATGGTGGTGCATACCTGTAATCTCAGCTACTCGGGAGGCTGAGGCAGGAGAATCACTTGAGCCTGGAAGGTGGAGGCTGCAATGAGCCGAGATCACACCACTGCACTCCAGCCTGGGTGATAGAGTGAGACTGTCTCAAAAAAGAAAAAGAAAAAGAAAAAGAAAAATATTAACTGAGCATGGGAGTGTGTGCCTGTAGTCAAAGCTATTCAGGAGGCTGAGGCAGGAGGCTGTAGTAAGCTATGATCGTGCCACTGCACTCCTGCCTGGGTGACAGAGCAAGACTCTGTCTCAAAATAAATACACAAAAAACAACAAAACAGGGTTTATAAGTAGTAAGAAAAGGCAGTTGGTGTCTTTTCCCCCTCTTCTGCCCTCCAATTCTCTCCAAAATGGTGCATTTATCTTAGACAAGGTGACAGTTGGGGGACAGGGAACGGAGGGGTGACACAAAATGGTGCATTTGGTAAAACACTGAAGATGAGGTTACTCCGGGATACAACTGGCAAAAGACCAGGTTATTCAACTGAAGACCAGGTTATTCCACGATAAAGTTCTGCCTCCTTGACCACCTGGTCTCCAGGTCTGCATCTTGTGGTCACAGTCTCTGCCAGGTAAGCTGTTACCTTCTCTCTCTGCCTGTTCCAGGGAAGCCTCCTTCCTGCCAAGTTGTTGCTCACCTTCACCTGAATTCACCCTTGTTTTCCTGCCTACCATGGGGCCATGGGGGCCCTTGTTCACCCCGTCTCCTATGTGCTCAGAATGTCCTTGTTTAATGAGGTTTTTGTTTTGTTTTTTGTTTTTTTTTTTTGAGACAGGGTCTCATTCTGTTGCCCAGGCTGGAGTGCAATGGCACTATCTTGGCTCACTGCAACCTCTGCCTTCCAGGCTCAAGTGATTCTCCTGCCTCAGCCTCCCAAGTAGCTGGGATTACAGGCGTGTGCCACCACACCCAGCTAATTTTTATATTTTTGGTGGAGACGGGGTTCCAGGCTGGTCTGGAACTCCTGACCTCAGGTGATCTACCTGCCTCAGCCTCCCAAGGTGCTGAGATTGCAGGTGTGAGCCACCTCGCCCAGCTGGTTTAAAATTTTTATTTTATTTAGAGATAGGATATTACTCTGTTGCCCAGGCTGGAGTGCAGGGGCACAATCATAGCTCACTGTAAACTTGAACTCTTGGGTTCAAGCAGTCCTCCCATCTCAGCCTCCCCAGCAGTCAGGACTATGGCATGTTCCACCATACTTGGCTAAGTTTTGTATTTTTGCAGAACCAGGGGTCTCACTATACTGTCCAGGCTAGTCTTGAACTCCTGGCCTCAAGTGATTCTCCTGCCTTAGCCTGTCAGGGATCTGGGATGACAGGCATGAGCCATGCCCAGCCATATTCAATGGTTTTTATTTTGTTTTGTTTTGTTTGTAAGATGGGATCTTGCTCTGTTACCCAGACTGGAGCACAGTGGTGAGATCATGGCTCACTGCAGTCTCGACCTCCTGGGCTCAAGCAATCCTCCTGCCTCAGCCTCCCAGGTAGCTAGGATCACAGGCATGTACCATCACTTCCAGATTATTTTTTTACGTTTTAAAGAGATGGTGGGAGTGGTGGTGGGGGGGTGGGGGTTCTCTCCATGTTGCCCAGGCTGGTCTCAAACTCCTGGCCTTAAGTGATCCTCCTGCCTCAGCTTCCCAAAGTGTTGGAATTACACAGGCTGAGCCACTGTACCCAGCCAAGATAGTTAAAGTTACAGAGTTTTTAAATTTAATTTTTTTTTTTTTTTATTCAGACGGAGTCTCAGTCTGTTGCCAGGCTGGAGTGCAGTGGCACGATCTCAGCTCACTCACTGCAACCTCCGACTTCTGGATTCAAGTGATTCTCCTGCCTCAGCCTCCCGAGTAGCTGGGATTACAGGTGCACGCCACCACACCCAAATAATTTTTGTATTTTTAGTAGAGACAGGGTTTCACCATGTTGGCCAGGATGGTCTTGATCTGACCTCATGATCCACCCACCTCGGCCTCCCAAAGTGCTGGGATTACAGGCGTTGAGTCACCGCGCCCAACAATAGTGTTTAATGGATGTAAGTGGGAGTATTTGGGAAATTAACAGCTCCTTTCCCGTGTCTTTTTGAGGTTGTGGCTCATCAGAGACAAATAAAAGCATCTTTTTTTTAGTTGTTTTTTTTTTTTTTTTTTTTTTGCCACCTGTCCGTGTCGAGCCAGTCCCTACAAGAGAAGGGAAATAATGAATTCTTCTAAATCTTTGGACTCTGTATGGTAGACTTTACATGTGAAAAATTAGATAAAGTGAACAATTACATGGAAAAACATCATTACCAAAATTGTTCAAGAAGAAACATAGAAGGCCAGCTGTGATGGCTCACTCCTGTAATCTCAGCACTGGGAGGCTGAGGTGGGTTGATCAACCGAGGTCAGGAGTTTGAGACCAGCCTGTCCAATATGGTGGAACCCTTCTCTACTAAAAATACAAAAATTAGCTGGATGTGGTGGCGGGCGCCTGTAATCCCAGATACTCATGAGGCTGAGGTGCGAGAATTGCTTGAACCTGGGAGACAAAGGCATGGAATAGACTTACATAAAAGTAAAATTGAATCTGAATAAAAAATTCTAGCAAGAATAGAAAATTATAACCACAAAACACTTCACCAAGCCCAGGAGTCCTCACAGGCAATGTTTATAACTTTGAGGAACAGAAAACCTCCATCTTACCCAAACTAACAAACAAAATTCAATAACCCATGTGAATCTAGTCACTAGCTACTGTAAGTGGAAATCTCACACCTAACCAAAAACATTAAAAAAGGGTAAGAAAAGGAAACCAATAGTTCAGTTTCACTTACATAGATGTAAAAATTATGCATAAAACATCAGCTAGTCAAATACAACAATGCGTAAAACAAACATTACCAATTGGTATTTATCCCAGGAAGGCAAGAACGTTACTTTACCATTAGAAAGTAGCAATACAGGCCGGGCGCAGTGGCTCAAGCCTGTAATCCCAGCACTTTGGGAGGCCAAGACGGGCGGATCACGAGGTCAGGAGATCAAGACCATCCTGACTAACACGGTGAAACCCCGTTTCTACTAAAAAAATACAAAAAATTAGCCAGGCGAGGTGGCGGGCGCCTGTACTCCCAGCTACTCGGGAGGCTGAGGCAGGAGAATGGCGTAAACCCGGGAGGCAGAGCTTGCAGTGAGCTGAGATCCGGCCACTGCACTCCAGCCCGGGCGACAGAGCAAGACTCCGTCTCAAAAAAAAAAAAAAAAAAGAAGCCGGGCAAGGTGGCTCATACCTGTAATCCCAGCACTTTGGGAGGCTGAGGTGGGCAGATCACCTGAGGTCAGGGGTTTGAGACCAGCCTGACCAACATGGTGAAACCTGATCTCTACTAAAAATACAAAATGAACTGGGCGTGGTGGCACACGCCTGTAATCCCAGCTATTTGGGAGGCTGAGGCAGGAGAATTGCTTCAACCTGGGAGGCGGAGGTTGCGGTGAACCGAGATCACGCCATTGCACTGCAGCCTGGGGAACAAGAACGAAGCTTCGAAAAAAAAAAAAAAAAACAAAAAAAAAAAAAAAGAGTAAATCCTTTTGTACATTTTCATGGAAAACCATAAATAATATGAGAAAAAAAGCTACAAATTAAGAGATGTTTGTAACGTATATAACAGAAAGAATTGATATCCAAAACTTTTCTTTTTTTGTTTTTTATTATTATTTTTCAAAATATTTTTAAAACCTACAAATAGGCCTGGCGTGGTGGCTCAGGCCTTTAATCCCAGTATTTTGGGAGGCTGAGGCAGGCAGATCACTCGAGGTCAGGAATTCCAAACCAGCCTGGCCAATATGGTGAAACCCTGTCTCTACTAAAAATACAAAAGTTAGCTGGGCGTGGTGACGGGCGCCTGTAATCCCAGCTACTCGGGAAGCTGAAGCAGGAGAATCACTTGAACCCGGGAGGCAGAGGTTGCAATGAGCTGAGACTGTGCCACTGCACTCCAGCCTGGGCGACAGAGAGAGATTCTTTCTTTTAAGATAAAAAAAAAAAAAAAAACAGAACCACATCTAAAAAAAAAACCCTACAAATAATGCAAAAAGGACAAACCATCCAAAAGGAAAATGACAAAGGAATGATTTCTATGACCAATAAACACATGAAACATATAAACAGACAAAAAGAAGCTCGACTTCTGCAGTAATTAGGGAAATGTATATTAAAACATATCAAGATACCATCTTACATCCTTCAGATCAGCAAATATTAGCAAGCCTGCCTATTTAATCAACAATGCATTAGGCAGCTGGGCACGGTGGCTCATGCCCATAATCCCAGCACTTTGGGAGACCAAGGTGGGAGGGGAGGATTACTTGAGCTCAGAAGTTTGAGATCAGCCTGGACAACATATTAAAACCTTGTCTCTACTAGAAATTTTTTTTTTTTTTTTTTTTT